>NC_068357.1:38316895-38434395 GCF_020536995.1 Dreissena polymorpha
CCCAATTTTGATCCACAGCATGACCGGTATTCGGAATTGAGGGGATTCCGGTCTTGAGGAGATATTTTACGCATGGTTTAATAGGGAAAAAAAATGGGACCGGACAATTTGTCCGGTTTAGAGAGGATTCCGGTATAGAGAGGATCCGGTTTAGAGGGTTTCCACTGTAGTAACTGCCGTTAAATGCACTTTCCATAGTATGGCACTTACTTGACTAAACAACGAAAATATCACATGGTAACGTAGTCCTGTATCATTTAAATAATAACAAATAACATTTGCAATCCTCATGATATCCAGGGCTCAGAGCTACTAAAGTTTGATAAATAATCGATACATTCACGATTTACATACATTTGTCAGGAAGTTGTACATGCAGCATGATTTTCACGCTTTTTATCAAGACAAAGGATCAACAAGAAATACATGAGCACTGTTTATTTGAAGCAAGAATTTGTTAATTTTGTGTAAACATTAACATTGGGACATGTGTTTTGGATTACAAATTTATGTATGCTCAATAAAGAATTCAACACAACATTACAGTTGTGTGTAATCAATTTAACTATAATTGCTTAAAATGCTTAACATGTAGAATAAATGTTTTGACCATGTTACGCATGAACTGCACAATTTTTACGAGCATTACCCCCGGTTGCTATCATCAGTTTTCTAGGTAACTGGCCACAATTTTATCATGGAAGTGTAAACCATAGGGTCCGATAAGCGTGGTAGGTATAACAAAGCCAACAAACTGATACAAAACAACGCAATTACGTAAAACGTCGTCAGCATGATTTTACTGCAGGTATTGACTGACAACAAATTATGTTGCTCATTCAAAGCATGCGCTCTCAATTAATTAGCATGGATGAATGAAAAGCGCTTGTCATTGAACGATGGAGAATACGTTTTAGATACAATTAACACAGTGTCATTTGAAATTTATTAATGTCACACTCACAGAATTAGTGTTCATAATATGGAGTTCATTCTACTCTCGAACAGAAATCTAAAAAGATTATCATTCAAAAATGGAAACAGACAAACATGATTCGATTTATATGTTCGTGGATCTGTGTATAATCAGATTCATGTGCATATTCTGCTTTATTATGTTTGTCATTCTATACAGTTTACTGTATGTTAGTGAAATGGAAGATAATAAAAGGTAAAAGTATTTAATATATTAATAAATCTGTGTTAAATACAACAATAACACTAAATTATGTATGTTTATATGTGTAAATATTTTTCACAAACTTAAAAATACACTTAATTTATTTCTTCAAATCAGTCTGTTCACTCCATTTTTGCCCTTTCATAACTCCACCATATCGTTGCATGGTGGTAGGTCATATATTTCACGTGGAATCAAAAGGCATTTGGACCTACAGTTCTACAGATAAACTAAATGACAGACAGACGAATTCAAAATTATATGCCCGGACACCTTTTAATGGGCATAATTATTTGTCAATTTCTTCCATGAACAAAAAACAATTACCCATGCTGGGAAGTATTCTCGTGGATCAAAGTATTCCTGCATCTTAGAGGCAGCAGCAAAGTTGCCGAAGTCTGCCTGCAGTGCATAGCCTGCCACCTGGAAGCACCGGTCCTCAGGACAACCCTGCTTGAACTTCAGAACATTGTCCTTCAGCTGCAGGTAGTACAGGTGGCGTGTAACCTTCTCCCTGGAAACAGGAACTAACAATTGAACCTGGTTATATTTGTACCAAAGTACTGAACTTAAGAACACAGGAACTTAAACAGGTAATATAATTGGAATTTAACCTTTTCCCTATGAACAGCAAAAAATAGTGATAACACATATCAAAATAAGAAACTTAAGAACATTTAATCTAAACAAGATAGTATCAGTGAGTCCTTCACCTTGAGAACTGTAACAAAGTTATGATCACTGGCTGATATAATAAAACACATGCTCATAATGTGTGTGTTTATTAGCAAAGTTTTTAAGAATTAATTTATCAAGCTTATTTTCAAGCCTTAGAAGCAGACACTGAAATTCAGATCTTTAAAAAAGCAACAACAACAAAAAAACACTTTTTCTGTATCATAGCAACCATATTTTGCGTCGGACAACAAACCGAAACCGCATGTATATTTCCACTATGTCCCTCTATCAACATTCTCAGTTTCCTCAACCTAGTTCAAGTTTTTTTGAGTTTATTGAAACATTTTCCGAAAGTTTTCCCTATTTCTTTAAGCTTAGCAACCCAACTTTGTGTATGTCTAAAACACTGAAATAACATGCATATTCTTCACATGGTCCTATAATCACTAAGTTTCACCAACTTGAATTCTTTTTTAGTTTTCATAGGACCCAGATTCAGACCAAAAAGGCACACAGATACATGTAAACAGATAGGTGGAAAACCTTTAGTCCAATGCCTTGAAACAAGTAGGGGACTTATGCAATTTAATAATACAGTTAGAGAACTTACTGGAATTTAAATTCCTTGCTTATTTATTTTTTTAAGATGATTATTTAGGGAATATATACAATGTTTTGGCAGAAAAGGACAGATTTTAAACCCCCTAAATAAGAATAAAAATTGAATATACCCTATAAAACTAAAATGTTGTAGAATTAACTTAAGTTTTAACATGTATATATGACATAGCTTTTACATGTATAAGGAAGATATTTGTTTTAAATAAATGAACTAACACAATTAAAAAGTAAAGAATGCTTGTCATCTTAAAACACTGAAATAAATACTAAGCATATTGTCCAAACAAGAATGTATACACAATTCTGTGTTTGCCTCAATGAAACCCTACCTCAGCAGCACAACCTGATCCACATAGAACTGAACTCGAAAATGAAGCATCAAGATCGGTTTTCCATGTCCATCAAATCCCTGGAACAAAGTAACTATACAATGCCTGTTATGCATGAACATAATTTATGTTCTCAATTAATTTGTTTATTTAAATTTTCATGTCAACATGCCTATTTCTGGAAGATGCATGAGGAAAGTAAACATAAAATAATTTAATGAACAGTAATATGTACTATATTTCAATGTTATTTTCAATTAACTTCATACAATTTAAATATTCTGAGCTTAAGGCAGATACAGAGAATACAGTGACTGAAAAGATGAAACTTAACCAAATAACAAAGGAAGAACAGTTTTTATCCCCACGCTTTTCATTGTGGTTATCTCCGCCGTCCGTCCATCTGTCTGTCTGTCCTGGCCACTATCTCCTCTTACACTATAAGCACTAGAACCTTGAAACTTACATACATGGTAGCCATGAGTATATGTGCAACCCTGCACTATTTGGAATTTTGATCTGACCCCTGGGTCAAAAGTTATGGGGGTTCGGGCGGGGCCGGGTCAGAGATTTTCACTCATTTTTAATGTTTTTTGACATAAACTTCTTCATTTCTGCACCGATTTACTTCAAATTTATAATGAAGCTCTCTTATGACAATATGGTCAATCTCAAATATGCATGGTCCCATTACCAACCCTGGGGTGCCCCGCCCACATAGACCACATCCACCCAAAATTATCTTTTACTTTAATTTCTTCATTTCTAAACCGATTCACTTCATATTGATACTGAAATCTTCTTATGACAATCCGGTCAATCTCAACTATGCATGAAAATACGGTCAATCGCAACTATGCATGGCCCAATGACCAACCCTGAGGCGCCCCACCCACATAGGCCCAGGTTTTTTGGCCCTATTTTACAGCCAAAATTCGGCTATGTTCCCAATCCCAAAAAGTATACTTTTTTCCCAAAATGTAGCAAAAAATTCCCAATTTCCAAAAAAAACACAAACAAATTTTATTTTTTTTTACGAAAGAAGTGTCTAATCCGTATTTTATCTCAATTTTAATTCAATTACATTTAACAAAGTATTATATGATTTTTTTCTTTTAATTTGAATGATTATAAAGAGTTATATCAAATTTAGTATTTCCCTAATCAGTGGACTTTTCGTTTGGAATAAAAAGGCAAATGAATTTATTTTCCCAATTTCATGAAAATGCCGATAAAATTCCCAATTCCAAAGCCATGGGCTATCTTCCCAAAAAGTGTAAAAAAAAACCTGAGGCCACACCCACCCAAAATTGCCTTTTACTATAACTTCTTCATTTCTACACCGATTCACTTCTAATTGATACTGAACTTCTCTTATGACAATACGGTCAATCTCAACTATGCAAAGCCCCATTACCAACCCTGGGGCGCCCCGCCCACATAGGCCACACCCACCCGAAATTGCCTTTTACTTAACCTCTTGAATTCTACACCGATTCACTTCTAATTGGTACTGAATTTCTCTTATGACAATACAGTCACTACACCGATTCACTTCTAATTGTTACCGAATTTCTCTTATGACAATACAGTCAATCTCAACTATGCATGGCCCCATTACCTACCCTGGGGCGCCCCTGGGTCAAACATGCGTCGTGGGGATACGCGTCAACCTCTGCCGCGCCATTTCTAATTTTACATACTATTTTTTTCTTCAAACAAATTACACCAATACATAATTTGATAAACTGAAACAAAGAGGCACCAATGCCTACAAAGTCTTACATCTCCAGGACCAGACTTCCATGTCTTGTCTGTGTGCTTGGTTATCTTGTCATCGTTGGACACAAACTGGTATTCACCATCTGAATAAGGAAAGCATTCATGAAACGTTCACTATTTCAAAATACCCCTGAGTGCTTACATGTACATTAAACAGCAAATGTTGTAGTTCATCATTGGTTCACACGCAAATTTTATGTAAATGATGAAACCCTTACCTTTTTTAAATGCCAATCCAAAGTACTCTGTTTCACGGAGTGTAAGGTGAGTGGTCACTTGGTTAAACACATCTTGAAACTTGGATTTTACCTGCAATTTATATTATACAATAGATGTCATCACAGATATCTTGGACTGATGAAAAGAACCATGTCTTTATAAGAATACTATCTTTTTACAGTGGCATTTCTTATAAATTACTTAAATCATGTACTATTCCCCTAAAGTATGATATATGACCAGGTAAGATTACATTGCAGTGTATTAAAAACAAGACATGTATAAAGCACTGATGCTCCCTCATTCCACTTATAACTCCACTCATGTCAAAAACAGTCTGTTTTATGGAAAAATGTTTACTTTTGATGGCTAAGTGTGACCTTTGAAATAGTAAGATTGGTGATATCCACAACACGCTGACTCCTGATGGTGGTCATTTGTGGTAAGTTATTTTTGAGAATATTTTAAGTGTGACCTTGACCTTTGAGGTTGGGAGAACAGGGCTATTCTGAAAACAGTCTGTTATTATGCTTTGGATTTCAGGCACTTCATTATAAAATCTACTGAAACATGTATGTAGCAAAGTGAGGGTTGAGACAAAACCACATCTGTTTATGGTCAAAATACACTTTTGACCTTTAAGTGTGACCTTAACCTTTAAGTTAGGGAAACAGGTGTTGCATGCCATACCTCATCTTATGACGGTCAACATCTGTGCCAAGTAATTATAAAATACATCACTTCAGTATATGGCTAAGGTACCTCTGAGACAGGAAATTTTAGAGGGACACTGACAAACAGACAAAGCCACTTCTAAATGCTGCTTTCTTAAAAGAAGAGTGCATAACAATCTGGGATACAATGAAGGCAGCACTATATATCTCAAAAGAAGTGCAATATGTATAATTGCACCTCAAAAGTTAACTGCTTTGACAATTTAGACCTCATGAACCTTAATCCTTGTCCAAACCTTGTCTAATAGACATTTTTGTTTGTGCACACCCAAAATCAGAAAAAATATACCAATTATATTTTATATATTTGTACACTTGCTTTTAAAAAGGTTTGTTTTGGTTTAGCAAATTGATTTAAAAACAAATAATTAAATAGTTAAGCTTAAATTGATACCAAACTTGATACAGAACTTACATCAACATAGCAGATATATTCTTCTTTATAAAGCAGGTGGACACAAACAGCCTTTCTCTTCTTGCCGCTAGCAGATTGTGTCGCGTTCGACATACTGATTAACTACATTCATCGCAACCTAGACCCATCAGTAGGATGGGACCGCGTCTTCATCATCTGTAAAATAGGCATTAAATTATTCAATATATTGTAATAAAGTTATTACAGGGATAGAAGAAACATACTTTTATGGAAGATTGCGCGAATGGGCAACTACATGCATCTACAAATGTATAGTACTTTTTCGTCAGGCCAAAAAGTCGACCCAGTACCAAGTACATATCATAATCAGGGCTCACGCTGGGCTCAAATTTTAGGGAAAAGTGACTTCTCCCTGGACACTGATTTAGGGAGAAGTGAGGAGACTCTAGGGAGAGGTGGAGAGACTCGGACACAATGGTTTGCATGTAGGGCGTTACAACACACATATGTGTATCACATTATTGAAGTATGCCACTGTAGTACACATAATTTTATTTCTTTTGTGTATCTTAATTTTTCCAGCAGTTCTAATAAACCAAGTAATAATAGACACGACAGATAAATAACTAAAAGTTTACTAGCTCTATATTCAATCCATTTTGATGTAAATATCATATTATACAGACTAAAGTATTTCAAAGATATGTTTATGAAGCAGTAGATAACATAAGCTTAATAAAACTGTCAGACCAGATAAATATTTATGTTTGAAATATGACATTTAGCATATGCTTTCTTAATAATTATTTGTTATGTTTTATAGTCTTTCCAATAGCAATTTCATGTGAATACAATTCGAAATATGATAAACCACACCGTCCGCATCACCCCATCTGTATTCTTCATTCTATTTCTTCTTTAAAGAACTTAGAAACTTAAGTATAATCGACGAAAAATAATGTATCCGAAAACGACAGTCCGAAAAATCGTATGCGTTACACACATAAAACAAATTGTGCATATCGTTTGCAGCAAAAAAATGAAAATCGGAAACCTAGCAAATACGTAATTAATACACAATTTAATTGACATATTGCTTTACAATAGCATAGTTTGTGGGTAAAAAAACCCCACTAAATTATCACCTTTTAATTTCAAATGATAATTGGCAGAAAGTTGTAACATCATCGACATAGATCTAATTATTTAATCACCATCCTTTTGTTAATTTAGATCGATAGATGGAAGAATTGTAAAGTGATCAACTTAGAAATAATTTTTTTATTGTTAGGCTCCTTTTTATTTGTTTATCTTTACATATGATGTTTGCCATCGGCCGCTATACATGTATTGTTGGCAGACGACAATATCAACTGTGTATTTCCATGAGTGACCCAATATTATGTGTGAGCGAACTCAATGTTGATTGGGCAGGTACCATGTGACTTGAATGCTGACTTGACCAATATCGATCGCCAATTAGATAAGTTCGGAGGTTGGAAGAATCGGGGCAGGGTTTACCTCAAATTACCTGTCGCTCAATTGCGACACGCTCCGGGCTGCGACAGTGTGTATTGGAAAATTGAGTCAGACCTTGACATCCAGAAAACCAGATGTAAACAAATTCCGATAAGAGGGAGACTGGAAGTCGCTTTTTATCTACAATTTCTTAAATTTTAGGCGACGTTTGGCGTAAGAAAGTGACTTAGTCGCTCAAGTTGCCCCCTAGCGTGAGCCCTGATAATTAGACAAGATATTATAAAATTGCTCTCATGACTCAATGCATGTCATTTTATGAGCATGTATTGTTGTGCTTTTTAAAAATAAACTAATAAACTGCAGAAAAACATTTCCATATAATCTGTTTTTCTGATTTCAGGGCCCTCAATCTATCAAATCAGTGGCCGAATTTCGGCCGCAGTCCACCACCCGAAAAGTATACTTTTTTCCCCTTTTGGGAGGAAAAATTCACATTTAAAGCTCAGAATACAAGTTGTAGGAAAATGTGCACACAAAGAAAATGCAATATACACGAATGTTAAACAGCAAACAAACTAGAAGCATGTCATTTAGCATGTCTGTTGTATAAAAAAATAAACTGACCAGTAAAAGGGAAGCCCCTGGACAATGTGTCAGAATTAAGCATAAATCATGTTCCAACTAAACAGCTTCAAAATGGGACCTTTTTGGAATGAAACATTGCAGTCACATTGAAACCGTTTTAGCCAAAGTTAGTAACTTCGATTAACCCCTTTTTCTCAGCAAAACTTAAGAAATTATATCAAGAAACTGCATTTGGATAAGAAAGCACTTACAATTAAACTGCCTTCAACGTCACTAGTAAGCATATATAAGTACACACAGTCCAACCCCAAAATTGCACAAATATTTGTACATGCATCACCTTACGGTGCTTAGACACCTGTGGAATGTGCTTGCTACAAGCCGTTCTATTGATTACATGCACACACTTTTTGCATAAATTTGGTTAAAAGACGTAAATTGTTTTAAAGTGTCACCTGTTTAAAGTATTAAAACTGTAAAACATCATAAAATTCAATCAAATTCCACACATTCCAATTGTCACTCGTTGGAAATCCTCAGTTGTCTTCCATTAGCCTCGATTTAAATGCAAATCATTTAAACATTTATTTCATTAAGTATACACGTTTTTTTACTGTTGAAAAATTTTAATTTAAAATATTAATGTTAACATTATATCAAACAAATCAGAAAATCTTATATTATTAATGCTGATAGCAAACGTAAAGTTTGGAGATTATTATTATGAGGTTCGCGAAAATATATGACACATGAATTAAGCTTGCAAGACGAAGTTTAAACGTGTTTACTGCAATTTTTTTATGGTACACACATATATTTTTTATACGCAAGAATTTTTCTCTGTATTTGTTATACATGAATTGTAATCAATATAATTTGGACACCGGTTATTTGAACGTATGATTATTGATATTCGTACCTACTTGGTTCGTACCTCCACCCTAGTATTCATTTTGAATACTTTTTGGGATGCACCTTTACAGCTTTTGCAAAACCATTGACTACTGTCGTCAGACTTGATAAGAAAATCGTAATCACCAACGCTCACTCGCTGACATTTTATAAGAAACTGCACACCAGGGCCTTATCATCCGACGATACCTCTTTGTTGCATTTCTCGCACATTTCTTCAGAATCAGACAAAGTCTGGCGCTTTTCTATTCTTGCTTTCTTACAATTGTTTTTGGTGGCCATGACGCACATGGTCGTGCAATGTTTCTCAATTGAATTCACACAATAAAAACACTTCACGTTGCTAATCACACCACTGATTCCTAGAAAAACACTTTCAAACACAAATAATATTAATAAAACCACTTAAGTATCGATATTTTTACTAAAAACACTTAAAAAAATATCCTCTGATTTTTTTCCCCGACTGAAAGCCGCGCAGTGGTTGTTTGTCTAACCATTTTAAAATAATGATGTCTTTTGGACAGCTGAAAATTTGTCGAATAGAAAGTGATAAAAAATATTTAGACAGATTTCCCAGTCTTTCTAATATTCTTGTTATGCCCCCCTTCAAAGAAGAGGGGGTATATTGTTTTGCACATGTCGGTCGGTCGGTCCTTCCACCAAATGGTTTCCGGATGATTACTCAAGAACGCTAAGGCCTGGGATCAGGAAAATTCATAGGTACATTGATGATCATGACTGGCAGATGACCCCTATTGATTTTCAGGTAACTAAGTCAAAGGTCAAGGTCACATTGACTCGAAATAGTAAAATGGTTTCCGGATGATAACTCAGGAACGCTTAAGCCTGGGATCAGGAAAGTTCATAGGGACATTGATCATGACTGACAGATAACCCCTATTGATTTTCAGTACTGTATGTCAAAGGTCAAGGTCACAGTGACTTGAAACAGTAAATGGTTTTCGGATGATAACTCACGAACGTTTATGGTTAGGATCAGGAAAGTTCATGGGGACATTGGTCATGACCGACAAATGACCCTTATTGATATTCAGGACTCTAGGTCAAAGTTCAAGGTCACAGTGACTCCAAGCAGTAAAATGGTTTCCGGATGATTACTCAAGAACGCTTAAGCCTGGGATCAGGAAAGTTCATAGGGACATTGGTCATGACTGACAGATGACCCCTACTTTCAGGTCACTAGGTCAAAAATCAATCAAACTCAAACGTATTCACACAATGGCTGCCATTACAACTGACAGCCCATTTGGGGGGCATGCGTGTTTTACAAACAGCCCTTGTTAATACAGAATTAGCCTTGTATTCAAAGCACCATAAAAAATAACACTGTTTAACAAGCTCTTTTTATACCTGTAACAATATGGAAAAGGTACATGAACTTATAAAAAAAGAATAAAGTGTTCTACACAACAGCCTTGACATTTTCAGAACATAATGGATGAGGAAGACTGTTTATTCCGAAAGGCAAGTGAACATGATCCGAGCTTGCTGGAGAGTCTGGAGAATCACCGGTAAGAATTTTAAGTTCAAGCAATGTAGGCCTATGTATTTTTTTATGCTCCCCAAAAAAATTTTGGGGGGAGCATATAGTCGCCGCTTCGTCTGTCCGTCCGTCCGTGTGTCCGTCCGTGCACAATTTTGTCCGGGCTATTCCTCAGCAACTAATGACCGGAATTCAATGAAACTTTATGGGAAGCTTCACTACCAAGAGGAGATGTGCATATTATCAGCGGGTTCTGGTCGGATGATTTTTCACAGAGTTATGGCCCTTTGAAATTTTCCATTAACTGTACATATAGTGCAATTCTTGTCCGGGCTATTTCTCAGCAACTAATGACCGGAATTCAATGAAACTTTATGGGAAGCTTCACTACCAAGAGGAGATGTGCATATTATCAGCGGGTTCTGGTCGGATGATTTTTCACAGAGTAATGGCCCTTTGAAATTTTCCATTAACTGTACATATAGTACAATTCTTGTCCGGGCTATTTCTCAGCAACTAATGACCGGAATTCAATGAAACTTTATGGAAAGCTTCACTACCAAGAGGAGATGTGCATATTATCAGCTGGTTCTGGTCTTATTATTTTTCACAGAGTTATGGCCCTTTGAAATTTTCCATTAACTGTACATATAGTGCAATTCTTGTCCGGGCTATTTCTCAGCAACTAATGACCAGAATTCAATGAAACTTTATGGGAAGCTTCACTACCAAGAGGAGATGTGCATATTATCAGCGGGTTCTAGTCGGATGATTTTTCACAGAGTTATGGCCCTTTGAAATTTTCCATACAAAAATTCTTGTCCCCTCAACTACTGTGCCCTCAAGACGTTTCCTTTCATCTGAATATATAGTGCAATATTGTGACAAAAAAAACCTTGGGGAGCATCACCCGTCTCCGACGGTTTCTTGTAACCATTTTAAGCTCATAACATCAAGGCAGTACATGTACAGTGGAACCCTTCTTAACCGGACAATCTCAGGACCGAGAGGAAATTCTGGTTTAGAGAGGATTCCGGTTTAGAGGGGAATTGGACTATTTTACTTTCAATAAGGTCAATAACATAGCCTAATGTGGAAAAAAACATATTGGAAATCCTCGCTGCATTATTTATATAACATTCATTCATATTGAATCACATAAAAACACCACATATCACTTAATCTGTTGATTCGAAACCAAAACCAGTCACAACATAGATCAAACAGTGCACTCTGAAAAAACGAACAATGTTATATGCATGTGTTAGGTGACTTTTCAGACGGAAAAACGTGTCAAACATCGACCACGCACGATAGTCTTCTCCACCATGTTAATCATTTCCTGAACACTTCCATACATTTCAGTGTCACACAGAGAACCCTTTGTTTGTTATCAGTACATATGTAATGATAATCAGCATTATAACTTCTATTGATCGATATTTACATCACAGGCCAAGTGTATTTAAATTGTTATGCAATTTTTACAGTTTGCAAAATTGTCGACCATATTTATTAATTTCACACGTCTAAAATCCGCTATTCTCACGTTTTTGACTCTATGTCTGAGGTGCAAAAACCGGCCCAGACCGGTTTAGAGAGGTACAATTACGTATGGATCGACCCAATTTTGATCCAAAGAATGACCGGTATTCGGAATTGAGGGGATTCTTGAGGAGATATTTTACGCATGGTTTTATAGGAACAAAAATGGGACCATACAATTTGTTCGGTTTAGAGAGGATTCTGGTATAGAAAGGATCCGGTTTGAGGGTTTAGAGGGTTTCCACTGTATATGGTTTCTCTGTGAATTTGATAATTTTTATGGCCCCGGTAGGGTGGCAGTGTGTCAGTCAGTATGTCCGTCCGTCCAGAAAAAAAATAACGTTGGCCATAACTTTTTAAATATTAAAGATAGCAACTTGATATTTGGCATGAATGTGTATCTCATGAAGCTGCACATTTTGAGTGGTGGAAGTTCAAGGTCAAGGTCATCCTTCAAGGTCAAGGTCATCCTTCAAGGTCAAATTTTTTTTATTATTTCAAAGCAGCGTTCTCATGAAGCTGCACATTTTGAGTGGTGGAAGTTCAAGGTCAAGGTCATCCTTCAAGGTCAAAAGTCAAAAAAAAAGAAAAAAAAATTCAAAGCGGCGCAATAGGGGGTGTTGTGTTTCTGACGAACACATCTTTTGTTTAGATATAAAATATTTTGACAAAAAGTCATAATTCTTTATTTTTTATAAACCAAAACTAATGTATGTGAAAGGTCAGCATTATTCAATTTGCCTGTATTTGACCTAGGTGTTCTAGTTATTCTAAAGTTTCATATTTGTGTTTTTTGTAAATAAAGCATTTTATGATGAGAAGCATGTTTGTCCATGTTCTCTAACAAGAAACAAGAATATGGTTCAGTGTTGTATATTTTCATACCTTGCCTATAATGAACAAAACATGATTTAGTATGTAAAATACTTTTTTTTTATGTTTGAGTCAGTTAACATCAGGGACACCTCGAAAGCTTTTCCTTTGCTATATTTGTCTGTCTTTTTACCAGATCTCACGACATAAACAAAATCCTTAAGAGGTTGGAAGTGTTCAACCAGCAAATTCAAGGCCTCATACATTCCCCTGCATGGACTTCACCGCAGGTGCACCGTCTACTTCTGAAGTTGTTGAAGACATACTTACACACTGCTGATTCCATCAAGATCTCTAGAGCAGTGGAAAAGGTAGGCATCCTTTGTTTTCTTTTTTAACCTGTGCACATGCATTTAAATGAAAGCTGTTAAGTGTTTAGAGTTTGTTTGTATATTTTAGTTGTGTCAGAATGAGAAATTAAAAAGACGTTCAAGCTCATTTTGAGGGTAGAACCAACACTGTTACAAATGTATGTTTTGTCTTAGAGAAAATATATGTAGCACCTGCTAAATATTAATCGAACTGTACATTTCTCTATTGAAAAGCTGACGGTGTACCACACATACAGAGATGTGTTCCTGTGCATAATAACATTCGATTTAAATGAATTTATTTTCATTTCTGTATTGATGTCACTACTTTACAGGTTTGGAATCCATTTCTAAAGGAACACAGCACTTTCCTTAATGAGCATTTGACTGGCCTGGTGTTTGAAGTCTTGAATCAAGTTGATATTGATTGTCAACTATTCACAAAAGGTTAGTGTTTATTACTCGTAAATAAATATATTTGTTAAATAATACAAATACATGATGATTATATTATTAAGGAAATCTTTTTTAACCAGGTTTTCCGAAGGAAAAAACTGGTTATTAGATTGGCGAATGCGGGCGGGCTGGCTGGCGGGCTGGCTGGCTGGCTGGCTGGCGGGCTGGCGGAATAAGCTTGTCCGGGCCATAACTATGTCGTTCATTGTCAGATTTTAAAATCATTTGGCACATTTGTTCACCATCATTGGACGGTGTGTCCCGCGAAATAATTACGTCGATATCTCCAAGGTCAAGGTCACACTTTGAGTTCAAAGGTCAAAAATGGCCATAAATGAGCTTGTCCGAGCCATAACTATGTCGTTCATCATCAGATTTTAAAATCATTTGGCACATTTGTTCACCATCATTGGACGGTGTGTCGCGCGAAATAATTACGTCGATATCTCCAAGGTCAAGGTCACACTTTGAGTTCAAAGGTCAAAAATGGCCATAAATGAGCTTGTCCTGGCCATAACTATGTCATTCATTGTGAGATTTTAAAATCATTTGGCACATTTGTTCACCATCATGGGACGGTGTGTCCCACGAAAGAATCACGTCAATATCTCCAATGTCAAGGTCGCCACAACTAAAAATAGATTTAGAAAAAAAAAAAAACTTACAAAGGGGGTTAATTTTTTTTGGTCAATTCAAAAGTTCAGTTTGAGTTTTCTCCCTTTATCAGATTTTTTTTTCACAATGAAAACCTGGTTTTGTGACAATTTTGTCCCTTGTTTATATTTATTTTGAAGTTTAAACAAATTTATCATACCTCTACATTGAGGGTATCCTCAATGTACTTGCCCAGACACAACAAATGCACAATTCAATGTGAATTTTATCAGTTTCAGTATTGCTAGAGCAGAGCAAGCTAGTACAGGCAGTGTTTCAAGGAAACGTTGCTCCAGCGTGTGGCATAGTTTGTGGTCATCTTAAAAGCATTATTCAATTTCCTCCGTTGGAATTGTCTGCTGCCCAGGGACAGCTGTTATATGCCCTTGTGAAGGTCAGAATCACTTACTAAGTCTTACCATTTATAGACTGTTAAATCATAACTATTCCCTGGAATTCACGGGAAGACCTATCCACAAAGTTAAGGTTCCAACAAACAATTATGAGCAATTATTTCTTTTTCTAAGTCAGAATTACCATACACACAAAATACATTAAATCATAACTATTTGCTGCAATTTTCAGGTATACCAATGCACAAATTTAAGGTCCCAACAAACAATTATGAGCAATTATTCCTTTTCTTAGTAGGAATTACCATACACACAAAAGACATTAAATCATAACTATTTACTGAAATTCACTGGTAGACCAATCCACAAATTTAAGGTCCCAACAAACAAGTATGAGCAATTATTTCTAAGCCAGAATTACTATATACACAAAAGACATTAATATAAAATGGCACACAACCTGCGTTTGTCCTGCAATCCAGATAAATGCAGATACTACACAAAGGGGAGTACATGACATACATGTGCACTTAGCTTAGATTTGACATTGCCTGTAAAACGCTAATGCATTAAAGCTGTATCAATACCATTAATTATACCCCCACAAACGAAGTTTAGGGGGGGTATATAGGAGTTAGCTTGTCTGTCGGTCGGTCGGTATGTCTGTTGGTCTGTATTTAGTGTCCACTCTCTAATTCAAGTTGTTTTCATCAGATCTTCACCAAACTTGGTCACATGTTGTATCTTGATGATGTCTAGGTCAAGTTTGAATATGGGTCATTCCGGGTCAAAAACTAGGTCACAGGGTCAATTAGTGCGTTTTGAACATTGAGCATGGTGTCTGCTCTCTAATTCAAATAGTTTTCATCCAAGCCTCACCAAACTTGGTCAGAAGTTGTATCTAGATGATGTCTAGGCCAAGTTCGAACATGGGTCATGGCAGGTAAAAATTTGGTCACGGGGTCAGTTAGTGCATTTTAAACATTGAGCATTGTGTCCGCTGTCTAATTCAAGTAGTTTTCATCCGATCTTCACCACACTTGGTCAGAAGTTGTATTTAGATGATGTGTAGGTCAAGTTCGAACATAGGCCATGCCGGGTCAAAAACTAGGTCACAGGGTCACTCAGTATGTTTTACACATTCAGCATGGTGTCCGCTCTCTAATTCGATTAGTTTTCATCCGATCTTCACCAAACTTGGTGAGAAATTGTATCTAGATGATGTGTTGGTCAAGTTCGAACATGGGCCATGCCGGGTCAAAAACAAGGTCACAGGGTCACTTACTGCGTTTTAAACATTGAGCATGGTGTCCGCTGTTTTTTGTGAAGACAACATGCAAAAAAATATGTGTCAATGTGGCATGTGGGGGTATTTGCCACGTCTGTGACAAAGCTCTAGTTCTTGTTAGTCTTGGGGAAAGTAAGACCTTTATCATTTTGATATACATGTATAGAGATCAAAGGTCTAGGTCACAGGGGAACGCAATATGAAGAAATCTCATACATGTAGTATTAATTGCAAATATTGAAGACTTGGCTGCAAATGAGTAGCATACATGTTTTTATGCCTCCAGATCGATTGATCGGGGGTATATTGTTTTTGGCCTGTCTGTCTGTCATTGTATGTGTGTGTGTGTCTGTCACTAAATTTTAACCTTGGTCATAACTTTTGCAACATTGAAGTCTTTGAAGATAGCAACTTTATATTTGGCATACATGTGTACCTCATGGAGTTGCACTTTTTAAGTGGTGAAAGGTCGAGGTCAATGTCATCCTTCAAGGTCAAAGGTCAAAAAACAATTCCAGGGGAAGTAATAAGCTTTAAAGGGAGATAATTATCTGTACCTGCCAAATGATGAAAAAAATAAAATAAATCAAAGCGGCGCAGTAGGGGGCATTGTGTTTCTGACAAATACATCTCTTGTTCAAACATCTTTTGTAAATTTGTCTGATATATGCAAATGCCAATTGTTGTTCTGCACATACATGTGTATGCCCATTACTTAAAATTGCTGAGCATCCATTAGTTCACTATATATATAAATATTATTGTTACAGATTTGCCTGCAGTTGTTTCAAGTGTGCCGAGAACACTTCCAGCTTGCATTGTGGTCTGAAGACTGTGATGTAAAATATTCTGACCATGCTTCAGCTATAGCAAGATGTCTGATACACATTTTAAGCACTCAGGTGAGCTGTATATGAATTTCATTTGGGAATGTTCAATTTGAGGGTGTTGTGTATGTTCTTTGAATTACATTGTTTTTAGCTCACCTTAGCACAACGTGCTCATGGTGAGCTCTTGGGATCGCCTTTTGTCTGTTGTGCGTTGTGAACATTTACCTTGTTAACACTTGTTAACAGAGGCAACTTTTATTGTCAAATCTTCATGAAACTTGGTCATAACACGTGTCCTAATTATATCATTGATCAGTTCCAAAATGGTTCCGGTTGGTTCAAATATGGCTTCCAGGGGGGTGGCAGTTTTCCTTATATGGCTTTAGTACAACCTTGTTAATACAATATGTCACATTTATTGTACAATGTTCCTGAAACTAAGTCAGAACATAAGTTTTAATGATATCTTAGACGAGTTTAAAAATGGTTTCTTTTTTTTGAAAAACATGGTCACCAGGAGGTGGGGCATTTTTCCTCATATGGCTATAGTGAAATCTATTAACACTCTAGAAGTCACATTTTTAGTGCAGTTTTTCTTACATGGCTATAGTGAAAACTTGTTGATACATGTATATTAGCCACAATTATTACCAAATTTTTTTGAAACTTTGGTCAGAACCTTTTAAAAAAACAAAACATTTTAATATTCTATAAGTCACTTTTTGGTCAATCTTCATGAATCAGCTCGCACTTTTTCAGAATAGTCTAGTTCCTTTGGGTCTTAGTTGAGCGCCTTGCGCCAATGTCCCTCTTGTTTTATTTTGTATTTGTTTGGTTTAAGCAATAATACTAAAACAATATCTTGACACTTACACAATCTCTTTTTGTGATGACATATTTGTAGTATGAAAATATTATCAGTTATATGATTTCCCTTCTTACCTTTTAAGAAGAATTACCATAAGAATGTTCTTTATCATTCAAAGAAGATACTATTTTGTAAGTGCAAACTTAATTAGCATGCTATTAGATATGTTCAACATTGTGGTTTTATTGTACAGGGTTATGCCACTGATTGTGTTCTGTTATGTGGAACATCTGTGGCTTTGATGCTGAACACCTGTCCAGATCCGAATAAAGCAGCATCCATTATAATTGCAATCTTCAAGGCTGTTACTTTAGCAGGTACTATTATTTTGTTACATTAGGCCAAAACATAATAAATATGTTTTGTAAGGAACCGTACGCAACGAAGTAAATACCCAACACTAAAATTTCCAGAGATGATTATTATCGCCCGCCATAGGCGGAGGGATATTGTTTTGGCGTTGTCCGTCTGCCCGTCTTTCCGTCCGTCTTTCCATCCGTCCGTCCGGAGCCATATCTTGGAAGTGCTTTGGCGGATTTCATTGAAACTTGGTATGAGTATATATATATAAATATATATATATATATATGTATAAGAGGTTGATGCACGCCAAATGTCACTGTACAACATCTGTTAATAACAGAGTTATGGCCCTTTGTATCTTGAAAAAATGCATTTTTTGTGTGTCGGGAGCCATATCTTGGAAGTGCTTTGGCGGATTTCATTGACACTTGGTATGAGTATATATATGGATAAGAGGAAGATGCACGCCAAATGGCATTGTACACCATCTGTTAATAATGGAGTTGTGGCCCTTTGTACAGTAGACTCTGCCAATACCGGACTCTCTGAATACCCGAACTCTGCCGATTCCGAACGGTCGGGCCAGTCCCGTATTTTCTCCTTCTATTTCTTTGTTAAAAAATGTTGAATAAACCGAACTCTCTGAAAACCGGAAACCGAACGGGTATCTCCGTAAATTTGGTCATTTTCAACGTAAAATACATTGAGTATACCAGACGGTCTAAATTCTCAAGATGCCCGAGGCATGAAAATAACAATATCTAGTCAGCACAGCGAGTGCGGTGTCACACATTTTGCTCGCGCAATTATCGATAACCGGATTAAACATACCATAAAGGTGTCAAGTCGTTACCGCGCTATGGAAATCCGATTAAGTAATGTAAAACAAACTGTGAATGTCTATAAAAGACGTGCGGTAACACCAAAAAGTAATTGACTTGATCGTTTTATTAATTATTTATTATCGCCTATGATAAACAATTTAATAAAAAAATTAATGCATGCTGTTGCGACGATCACTTTCTTGTGATCTTCTCAGGTATTTTAAAAGATCTTATAGCCATGTTTTTAACGCTGAAATGGTTGTTCGTTTGTTTGTCAGATAAACTGTGAGAAATATGACTGTTAAATATTCATCCATCTGTATGCGAATTCTTTCATTGCCGTTTACTAATTTCGAACGCATCTAAAATGTCGCAGCCTCCAGCCAGAGCTTACGTTAGAAGATAAGATAAAGCTCATCACGGAATCAATTGCTCAACCAAAACCATCTCTGAAGGCACTCGGCCAGGGCTTCCAGATCGGGAAGTCAACGGTCAGCGACATCTTGAAGAAAAGGAACGTCTACAAGGAGCAGTGGGAGAAAAATGCATCTGGCTCCAAGTTCCGTTTCGACAAGGAATGCAAGTTTGACCAACTGAACGAGCTGACGTGGGAGTGGTTTAGCTGGAAGCGGGCCCAGAACTTCCCTTTGTCTGGACCTGTGATCCAGGAGAAAGCAAGCAGCTTTGCAAAGGAACTTGGATTCCATGACTTCAAGGGGTCCAGCGGCTGGCTCACCTCCTGGAAGTCCCGCTACTCAGTGAAGGCGTTCAAGGTGTCCGGGGAGAGTGCTGGGGTGGACCAGCAGACAGTCAGTGACTTCAAGAGCCGGCTTCCAGACATCATACAGGGATACAGCCTGGAGAACATCTTCAATGCCGTGACAGGCCTCTACTACAAGGCATTACCTGACAAGACCCTGGCTGTGCGCGGAGACGGTGCAAAGGGATTCATAGTGCACAAGGATAGGATAACTGTCCTCTTTGCGCCACGGGAGAGAAGCTGACACCGCTGGTCATTGGCAAGGCAGCAAATCCCCGCTGCTTGAAGAACGTGAAGAACAAGCTTCAACGATCCAGAAGTGTGTCAGAGCATGTGGATTTACGGTAGAGAACAAGGAACCCAGCGACGAAGAGTACCCGACGACGACATCCCTCTCGCGGACCTCGTCCTGTAGGTCAGGTTCAAGCTGGATGAGCTGACTTGATTTTACAATGACGACGAGACCCATGACACCGATTGGGAATCAGACATCGTGAACGGTTATAAAGAGGACGCCACCGACGCCGCCAATCCCGCAGATGCCGCCGATGACGTTGACCATCAAGAGGAAACGCCAGAAGTGCCTCCAGTGACTATCAAAGAGATCCGAGACTTTGCTCTCTGTATGCAACGGTATGGAAATGAAAAGGATGGTGACTTCCTGGCAACGGCAGACACCCTCCTTAACATTGCAGAAAATAAGATCGTAAAGGAGAAATGTGCTTTCAAGCAGAGAGTGATCTTGGACTTTTTTGTGAAATCGTAAACTGATGTGTAGGTTTTGAGATTATGAATATCTTAAAAAATAATGATGACGCTGTTTTTTGCTTGTGTGTATGTTTTATGAAATGTGGTACATGTATGTATTGAATAATAAATCGTGTATCTACAACAATCTTATATGTGTTGTCACTTGCCTATATGACAAATGTCACTTACGTACATGTATAAAGCACCACGCTCACTTTGGGATTTATCAAAACAAGTCGGTATGAATTTTTTTCTTTTTAATCGAATAAAAACACATTTTTTAAGAATGCTATTAACATAATCAGTACCTGCGTACAGTTATCAAATGGTACATGTAAATGTATATGGTTTGTTTTATTATCCCCCGCCAGAGGCGGAGTGATATTGTTTTGGCGTTGTCCGTCCGACTGTCCGTCCGTCCGTCCATCCGGCACTTTTGTGTCCGGAGCCATATCTTGGAAGTGCTTTGGCAGATTTCATTGAAACTTGGTATGAGTATTTATATGCATAAGAGGATGATGCATGCCAAATGGCATTGGACACCATCTGTTAAAAACAGAGTTATGGCCCTTTGTATCTTGAAAAAATGCTTTTTACTATAGGCACTTTTGTGTCTGGAGCCATATCTTGGAAGTGCTTTGGCGGATTTCATTGAAACTTGGTATGAGTATATATATGCATAAGAGGATGATGCACGCCAAATGGCATTGTACACCATCTGTTAAAAACAGAGTTATGGCCCTTTGTATCTTGAAAAAATGCTTTTTACTATAGGCACTTTTGTGTCCAGAGCCATATCTTAGAAGTGCTTTGGCGGATTTCATTGAAACTTGGTATGAGTATATATATGCATAAGAGGATGATGCACGCCAAATGGCATTGTACACCATCTGTTAAAAACAGAGTTATGGCCCTTTGTATCTTGAAAAAATGCTTTTTACTATAGGCACTTTTGTGTCCGGAGCCATATCTTGGAAGTGCTTTGGCGGATTTCATTGAAACTTGGTATGAGTATATATATATGCATTAGAGGATGATGCAGGCCAAATGGCATTGTATACCATTTGTTAAAAACAGAGTTATGGCCCTTTGTATCTTGAAAAAATGCTTTTTATGATAGGCACTTTTGTGTCCGGAGCCATATCTTGGAAGTGCTTTGGCGTATTTCATTGAAACTTGGTATGAGTATATATCTTCCGCCAGAGGCGGAGGAAGATTGTTTTGGCGTTGTCCGGCTGTCCATCCGTTGTCCGATTTGCACCCATCCTCAAACAAAGCATATGTTGCGGGGATATCAATTCTACGAATTTGCTTGTTCTTATGTGATTCTGTACACAATGCATACCATGTATATTTCGGCAATATGCACACTCTTGGTAAACTCTCTGAAAACCGGACGATCACGCCGCTCCCCAGACCGTCCGGTTTACAGAGAGTCTACTGTATCTTGAAAAAATGCTTTTTTGAGTGTCAAATATAACACTTTTGTGTCCAGAAGCATATTTGCAGGGGATGTCAATTCAACGAATTTGCTTGTTTTCTATGAAATCTTAATTTGTCATGTTGTCAAATTTGAATTTTTCCAATTGTACAATATAAATTTGTCAGATTTTCATTTTTCAGGTGAGTAATATTGTGATTAACTATATAATTCATACATAAAACTATTGCAGGGTGGGGCACTTTTCAGATATGTGTTGGGATTGG
Source organism: Dreissena polymorpha (assembly GCF_020536995.1). Lineage (NCBI taxonomy): Eukaryota > Metazoa > Mollusca > Bivalvia > Myida > Dreissenidae > Dreissena > Dreissena polymorpha. Next base: position 38,338,820 of record NC_068357.1, read on the forward strand.
GGACTTTTCAGATCTGTGTTTACATATGAGAATCTTCATATATTTTGCTCACACGAAAAACCCTATGAGAGATTGTCATTATGAAGTCTTTGTTACAATTATGTAACATCTGGTCATGCAAGTATATAACCAGGTTTTTTCAAGAAGAGGGGATCTAAAGGAATCTGTATGTCACACCAATTTTAATATATTTTTGTAAACCTTGCAATTTGAGAAAGTGAATACTGTTATGCCACAGTGCACAAGGTTCTTCCATTTATGTTTGCTCAAACAATTATTCGAAATAAGAAATAACTTACCATTAATAAATAACTATTATTACTTTTTTTAACCTATAGACTTTGCTGCTAGTATTTGTGCATCAGTATACTCCTCGATATATTTTCCGCTAAAAATGTCTCTAGTTGTGATTATATTGCTTTCAGATGATAGGAACAACAGCATTGACTCTTTAAGAAATATCACAGAAATAAATGCAAGTAAAATCACAGTTATGGAAACAAAAATGAAAAATTTATCATCTGAAAGCCTGGGCCCTGTGGCATTTTGCAGAGGAGTAGTATCATGTGGACATTTGAATATCCTTTTATCACCATGGAGACCTTGCAAAGAGAACAATGAAAGCCTTTTAAGCAGAATGTATTCATTCATTGTCTTGCTATGTCAAGGCTCTATCACCCTTCATTATCAGTCGTTCCAAATTCTGTTACTGTGGTATTCAAGGTTGTCTAAAATTCCCACCGAAAAGGAGAGTTCCATATTTGGTACTGAATTTTCCTCCACTCTGGAGAGCACATGGAGTCTTTTGATTCTTAACTGGGACAGTCCTGTGGAAGATGTGCCAGAGATTGTTGTGGAGGTGTTCTCAGCTATGATGCACATTTGGAACAACAAAAAAACATTCAGTCCTAGATTTGCACAGGGAATTCTAAAGGTGCTCTTACAGACACCATGGCATGTGAAAGGGAAATACCGCATATTCGGTGCTCTTCTAAAGTTTGTTGAAACCAAGGTGCGTATTTTGTTTGTTTTTGTTGAAATCGTTTGTTGACATGCCCTTTATTTTTTGCAGAATTATTTGTTATGAAAATTGAAATTTATTAACAAAATCTTTGTGATGCAAAACTAGTTCAAGGAACCCATATAAAACTAGAAATGGCGCGGCAGAGGCCGACGCGTATCCCCACGCCGCATGTTTGACCCAAGGGCGCCCCAGGGTTGATCATGGGGCCATGCATAGTTGAGATTGACTGTATTGTCATAAGAGAAGTTCAGTATCAATTAGAAGTGAATGGGTGTAAAAATAAAGAAGTTATAGTAAAAGGCAATTTTGGGAGGGTGTGGCCTATGTGGGCGGGGTGCCCCAGGGTTGGTAATGGGGCCATGCATAGTTGAGTTTGACCGTTTTGTCATAAGAGAGGTTCAGTATCAATTTGAAGTGAATCAGTGTAGAAATGAAGAAGTTAATGTAAAATAACCTAAATTTTTTTTATAGTAAATGGATTTTTTTGGTGGGTGTGGCCTATGTGGGCGGGCGCCCCAGGGTTGGGATTGGGGCCATGCATAGTTGAGATTGACCCTAATGTCATAACAAAAGTTCAGTATCAATTTGAAGTGAATCCGTGTAGAAATGAAAAAATTATAGGAAATGGAAATTTTTGGTGGGTGTGGCCTATGTGGGCGGGGCGCCCCAGGGTTGGGAATGGGGCCATGCATGGTTGAGATTGACCGTATTGTCATAGGTGAGGTCCAGTATCAATTTGAAGTGAATCGGTGTAGAAATAAAGAAGTAAATGTAAAATAACCTAAAAAAATGAGTGATAATTTCTGACGCGGCCCCACCCCAACCCCTATAACTTTTGACCCAGGGGTCAGATCAAAATTCCAAATAGTGCACCGTCGCACATATGCTCATAGCTACCATGTGTGTAAATTTCAAGGTTCTAGTGCTTTTAGTGTAGGAGGAGATAGTGGCCAGGACGGACGGACAGACGGACGGACAGACGGACGGACAGACGGACGGACGGACGGACGGCGGAGATCACCACAATATCCCCACCTTTTTTTCAAAAAGCGTGGGGATAATTACCATTGTTTTACTATATCATAGTATCAAGTAAACACAGAGATTTTGGCCAGCTCCTGTTTAGAAAAAGAATTGTGAACTCTTCAATGTACATTGCATTCAGTTGTTTATCTCTAATTTTGCCAGTCCATGTGTGAGATGGGTGAAATCCAGTGCCAGCTGCTAAAGTGCCTGACAACCAACCATCTGTCTTCCTGCTCTACTGCACTCTACAAGTCTTTCTTGGAAAAGTTGAGGTACATAGTAAAACTCTTATCAACTTTCACGCTTGCCTAGCATGGTACATGAGAAATAATTTTCTTAAAAAATATCAATTAATATTTTGAACATATATTAGTACAGCAGAAAATTCTACTTTGTAAAAGCATCTTCAAAACTTGAAATAATGTTGGTATATAGTATGTCATTATAAAACTTGAAGTGATTTTGGTTTAAAATAATATCACATTTATAATGTTGTGTAAACATATAAAATTGACGTCACTGCTATATGCTATTTAATACTATGTTCTCCATAGAGGAGTTAATTGAAATTGAATTAGATAAACAACTCAGTACATAAGTATGTACTTTTGGAACAGTTATGCATCACAATATTTACTTTATTATATTCAACAACAGCCGTCTGAACATTTCAAGACAATATTCCGTTCTGTTCAATTAGTATATAAGCACTAATACTGTACAGTTATAATCAGTTCAGTCATGATTTTCTGCCTCTTGTCTGGGTGAAGAGTTAGCATACAAATCCCAAAGGACTTGTAAATTTGTTTGTTTGTTACATTTCTCTGTATCCTACAGTGGCCAAGATAACAGTGTGGAGCAATGGGAAGGTATGTGGCTGTCCTCCATGATAGAAGGACTCACCAGCAACGACAGGTAGGCCATATACCTTTATTGATTGCTTCTCAGTGAAGTATAGCATGTTATTGGTGATAGAAAATTAAATTTCAGCAAAAAATATCAGCAAAGGCTTATTTTTCACTGAGGACAAATATAAGAAAATATCAATATATTACATGTTTTATGCTTGAGACCCAAAGCAGTAGTTGTGCTTGCCATTTTTTTCACTGATAAAAGTAAACATTCAAAATGGTGGACTGGAGGCTTGGATAGAAGTTTGTTCTTCAAACTGCTTCTTCAAGTAAAGCACAATTTACATGAAACTTACATGAAGTTTCATATTTAATTCACAGTCAATAAGCAAATGCTGATATGTATTAGAGTTCATATGGGTGGTAGTGTTGCACATTGGATTTCTTCAGTTTGTTGCGTTACAACACAAGCCTTCACTGGATCCCAGTCACCCTGAAGCTGGTTGCCCAGGCTGCTGAAGTGATCCAGTCCTACCTGGTCTCTGAAATGGACTCTCCCATCACCCCTACTAGGCGGACCAGGCTATTGCATGCTTGGGTCATTGTGGCCAAGAATGTCCGCATTCTGACTGGGAAATCTGACCTAGTGAGTTGACTTTCAACTTTAAACATTAATAAACAAATTGAAAATATTTTTTGTTTAATAAGATTCATTTAGCAGTTGATGGGGATAACTATCAATCTTAACAAAGGTACATGAGAATGTAAAAACGGAAATGAAAATAAAAGTGGTTAAACGATTTAATTAATTTTTTATTAAGGATTCAATTCTTGTAGTTGCAAGCAATTAAATATGTTATAACTGCACTCTGGTTTAACATGGAGTTATGCATGAGGATAAAGTGTTGTCCCAGGTTAGCCTGTGCAGTCTACACAGGACACACACAGATATTTACTTGGACAGCCCCAGGTTTGATTACCTCTCGAAGTAAATTGTTAAGATCTCCTCAAAAGATAACAAAAACTGGTTTTGCAGGAGAGTACCTAGCACTATCTTTATGCTGAAATCAAGGTGTGAGTAATCAGTTTAAATATATGAGCTGTGTCATTCAAAAATGGGTCTAATTCCATATATATCTAGTGTAGCTCCCGACCAGCCTGCGCATCTGCACACACTTGTCTGGAGCTACCCTGTAGGCTAATGAGACCATGCAACAAGTGTTGACTTTACAGTGGACTGGTTAGCTCTGGACCAGACTGCAATTGGGTAGGCTGTACCCTGTAGGCTAATGAGACCATACAACCAGTGTTGACTTTACAGTGGACTGGTTAGCTCCGGACCAGACTGCAATTGGGTAGGCTGTACCCTGTAGGCTAATGAGACCATACAACCAGTGTTAACTTTACAGTGGACTGGTTAGCTCCGGACCAGACTGCAATTGGGTAGGCTGTACCCTGTAGGCTAATGAGACCATACAACCAGTGTTAACTTTACAGTGGACTGGTTAGCTCCGGACCAGACTGCGATTGGGTAGGCTGTACCCTGTAGGCTAATGAGACCATACAACCAGTGTTAACTTTACAGTGGACTGGTTAGCTCCGGACCAGACTGCAATTGGGTAGGCTGTACCCTGTAGGCTAATGAGACCATACAACCAGTGTTAACTTTACAGTGGACTGGTTAGCTCCGGACCAGACTGCAATTGGGTAGGCTGTACCCTGTAGGCTAATGAGACCATACAACCAGTGTTAACTTTACAGTGGACTGGTTAGCTCCGGACCAGACTGCGATTGGGTAGGCTGTACCCTGTAGGCTAATGAGACCATACAACCAGTGTTAACTTTACAGTGGACTGGTTAGCTCCGGACCAGACTGCAATTGGGTAGGCTGTACCCTGTAGGCTAATGAGACCATACAACCAGTGTTAACTTTACAGTGGACTGGTTAGCTCCGGACCAGACTGCAATTGGGTAGGCTGTACCCTGTAGGCTAATGAGACCATACAACCAGTGTTAACTTTACAGTGGACTGGTTAGCTCCGGACCAGACTGCAATTGGGTAGGCTGTACCCTGTAGGCTAATGAGACCATACAACCAGTGTTAACTTTACAGTGGACTGGTTAGCTCCGGACCAGACTGCAATTGGGTAGGCTGTACCCTGTAGGCTAATGAGACCATACAACCAGTGTTAACTTTACAGTGGACTGGTTAGCTCCGGACCAGACTGCGATTGGGTAGGCTGTACCCTGTAGGCTAATGAGACCATACAACCAGTGTTAACTTTACAGTGGACTGGTTAGCTCCAGACCAGACTGCAATTGGGTAGGCTGTACCCTGTAGGCTAATGAGACCATACAACCAGTGTTAACTTTACAGTGGACTGTTTAGCTCCGGACCAGACTGCGATTGGGTAGGCTGTACCCTGTAGGCTAATGAGACCATACAACCAGTGTTAACTTTACAGTGGACTGGTTAGCTCCGGACCAGACTGCGATTGGGTAGGCTGTACCCTGTAGGCTAATGAGACCATACAACCAGTGTTAACTTTACAGTGGACTGGTTAGCTCCGGACCAGACTGCAATTGGGTAGGCTGTACCCTGTAGGCTAATGAGACCATACAACCAGTGTTAACTTTACAGTGGACTGGTTAGCTCCGGACCAGACTGCGATTGGGCAGGCTGGTCTTAAGCTTTAATGGTTGCATATGGAATAACGTATGTTCGCATGATGTTGTTCCTATGTTCCTGTACATATCTGTTTCAGTCTTCCCCATTGATACGAGAGTCTCTGTACAGCGCAGATGAGGATGTCCGGTCAGATGCAATATCCACCATTTGTAACACTCTCAAGAAAGCAGGTATCGTCTCAATTTCAGCAAAACTGTTGTAAGATACGGTCTAGTTAAACAAAGCACATGAACTCCGGCCTCTCCTTAAGAATATGATTGCAATAAGAATACAAAATAAAGCTTTGATTAAATCAATCAATACAATTATACACCATTGTCCCAACACTAAGGGTAAATGACCTTGTTATTTGTTGATTTTTTTTTTCTTTTAAATGTTAAACATTTGTCTAGTGTTTTTGTGTGCTTCTATTTTAAATTAATTGACATGTCAGTTATCAATTAGCAACAATTAGAACCGGTTATAGACAACAATTGTAGTTAAAACATGCATACCTGACTAAAAAATGTTTTTAAATAAATATTTGAAGGTAAAAAATAGAAAATAGTATCAAACGGTTGTTCGCTTCACAAAAGAAGCCTCTGAATGTAATATGAATGAGCAGTAGTCTGAGGAAACAGGGGTCGTATTCCAGAAGCATCTTAAGTTAAATTTTTATTCTTATTCTTAAATCGGGAAATTTTCTTAAGTGTTTAATTTCCAATTGCATCAAGAATTACATCAAAATAACATCATTATGTCAATGATATTTTAGGAATACCAAAAGAAACATGTGATTTCTTATCTAGTAAAGAAATACAAAACATGGTAGTTTTGAACTTAAGTGAAATTATTTAAGAAATGACTTAAGATGTTTCTGGAATACCACCCCAGGGCTTTATGCATTTGTGTAAAGTTTTGTCCAAAATTAGCCTGTGCAACCTAGAATTAATGTTCGTAAAAAAGAGACCTTTGAACAAAATATTCAAGAGACATGGAAAGTGACGTCCCTAATAAGCCTGCGCAAACTGGCCAGGCTACTCATGGAGGACACTTAAGCCACATGCATTAAGCTCCATTTTTTCAGAGCATTGCTCAAATAATATTTTTGGTATTTCAGAGAGTTTATCTGAGGTAGAAAGTGGCTTGTTAAAGGACTGCCTGCCCTCCAACATAAAAGTAGACTCGGCTCCTTTCAGACAACATCTTGGATCTGACATCAGGAAGCTCCTTGTGCGTCTCAGAGACAGCTGTGTCACTTTACTGAAGAACCCAGAACAAAATCAGACTTGTCTTGGTAATTTGGTGACTTTACTATTTGCTTTGATGGAATGTTCAGTGCATATTAGTGCTTTTGAACCTTCAATATCTGACTTAATAAACGACTAAATAAATACATAGTTTTTCATGACTTCCCATAGTATTGCTGAGAAATATGTGATAACATGTATATTAACCATTTAATATTTTCAACAAAAATCTCTTGTAGCATTATTAATAAACTTGTAATTTTGGAGATAATTTAAGAAGTTTAGATACTTTAAACTTTCAGTTAATCCATTTACACCGTATTCTAAGCCATTCTTTTATTGTGCCCTCCAGACTGTGCCATCAATTTTGTTGACTGGTTACACAGACTGTGCATATCAGGGCTGTTGCCAGGCGCATGTTACCAGCGACGCAAGGGCAGCTTGGACCTACTGCATGTGGTGTATGAAACACTGATACATGTGCCTGACAGTCGACAAAGAAAGGGCTTTGTACCTGGTAAGTATTGCTGTTGGTGTACAAATAATTAAATGTGTCTTGAAATATATTTTTATGTAATTATGCCAAAGAAAGAAGGCATGTGATAGTGGCTTCATCAATCTAATGGTGGGTTTGAGTGTCAGACTGTCCAGATTTTTTTATCAGCTTTTACATCCATGGGTGGATTTTAATATAACTTTGGATTTTCAGTTCCCATGACCAGACAATTCAGAACAAAAAAAATCATGCTGTTTGGTCAAAGTAAAGGTCAAATGGCATAGATCTCTGTAACTTAAATATGCATGGAAGAATTTGAGATAACTTCTGAGCTCAGTTATTATTCCGTATGACCAGAATTTGTGTTGAATGCAGCTCCCATGCTTCTTGGTCAAACATCAAGGTCACAATTGGATGTCAAAGTTTGTGTTTTCATTTCTTTTCCTTAACTTTAACATGCCTGAAAAAGTTGAATGGTAATACATGTACTATAATTTGAGATGATTGTTAATCATGACCAGACAATGTGTCACATATATATCACATGCTCCTCAGTTTGGACACAAATTTGTCCTAAGACTATCTCTTAAATTTTTCATTGTACAAAATTTTTACTTGCAGGCATAGTACCCTATGCAAACTTTAATCATCCTTGATTAAAAATAACAAAAGTTATGCCCCTTTTTTATTTAGACATTCTATAATACCATGCTTCATAGTACAACATCAGTTATCTTTCCTACTGGAATCAGAGAATCATGATTTGTCAGTTGATTTAACTTTTATGATTTTTAGCTCACCTGTCACAAAGTGACATGGTGAGCTTATGTGACAATGTGATGTCTGGCGTCTGTATGTGTGTGCGTGTGTCCGTCAACTATTTGTTTGTGCAGACAGTAGAGGTCACAGTTTTGATCCAATCTTTATGAAATTTGGTCAGAATGTTTATCTTGATGAAATCTGGGTTGGGATTGTATTTGGGTTATCTGGGGTCAAAAACTAGGTCACTAGGTCAAAAACTAGGTCACATAATAGGTCAAATAATAGAAAAACCTTGTGTACACAATAGAGGTCGCAGTTTTCATCCAATCTTTATGAAATTTGGTCAGAATGTTTATCTTGATGAAATCTGGGTTGGGATTGTATTTGGGTCATCTGGGGTCAAAAACAAGGTCACTAGGTCAAAAACTAGGTCAAATAATAGAAAAACCTTGTGTTGACAGTAGAGGTCACAGTTTTCATCCAATCTTTATGAAATTTGGTCAGAATGTTTATCTTGATGAAATCTGGGTTAGGATTGTATTTGGGTCATCTGGGGTCAAAAACTAGGTCACTAGGTCAAAAACTAGGTCAAAAAGTAGAAAAACCTTGTGTAGACAGTAGAGGTCACAGTTTTCATCCAATCTTTATGAAATTTGGTCAGAATGTTTATCTTGATAAAATCTGGGTTGGGATTGTATTTGGGTCATCTGGGTTCAAAAACTAGGTCACTAGGTCAAAAACTAGATCAAATAATAGAAAAACCTTGTGTAGACAATAGAGGTCGCAGTTTTCATCTAATCTTTATGCAATTTGGTCAGAATGTTTATCTTGATGAAATCTGGCTTAGGATTGTATTTGGGTCATCTGGGGTCAAAAACTAGGTCACTAGGTCAAAAACTAGGTCACTAGGTCAAATAATAGAAAAACCTTGTATAGATTATAGAGGTCACAGTTTTCATCCAATCTTTATGAAATTTGGTCAGAATGTTTATCTTGATGAAATCTGGGTTGGGATTGTATTTAGGGTCATCTGGGGTCAAAAACTAGGTCACTAGGTCAAATAATAGAAAAACCTTGTGTAGACAATAGAGGTCACAGTTTTCATCCAATCTTTATAAAATTTGATCAGAATGTTTATCTTGATGAAATCTGGGTTGGGATTGTATTTGGGTTACCTGGGGTCAAAAACTAGGTCACTAGGTCAAATAATAGAAAAACCTTGTGTAGACAATAGAGGTCACAGTTTTCATCTCATCTTCATGAAATTTGGTCACAATGTTTATCTTGATGAAATCTGTGTTGGGATTGTATTTGGTTAGTTAGGTGAGCGATTCAGGGCCATCATGGCCCTCTTGTTAGATGTAGTATTTGCTTAGATTGATTTTTGTATTATTTAAGCCTTGTGTTATTTGTAAGTTGGTTAAGCCAACACACCGTATGCAGATGTTATTAAAAAGAACTTTCAAAAGTCAATTCATTATAGTGGCATCATTCTTAAATTGTAATTGCACTAAAAGCTGCTGATTTGTAGATGTAATTAAAAAGAAGTTCTAATAGTCAATTTGCAGTAAATTCATTTTTAAATTATGATTGCACAAAAAGTTGCTGATTTGTCCATAGACAAAGAACACGCATTTTCTTTTTGCAGTTCTATTTGTAGGATCACTGTAGATATCTTTGTCGCTCAGATGCATGGCTAAACAAGCACTTGACCAACTGATCTTGAATGTGTGTGAATTACTGAACATCAAAAATCATGAACTATATACTGATGAAAACAATTTGTGCCATGCTCTGTGAAAAGGGTGTTTAATACATGTGCATAAAGTGTAGTCTCAGATTAGCCTTTATTGAAGTTTTCATTTCAAGAAAGACTCTTCTTGACGAAAATCCAGTTTAGGCATAAAGTGTCGTCCTTGATTAGCCTGTGCGGACTGCACAGGCTAATCTGGGACAACACTTTAAACACATGCATTAAATCCCCTTTTCACAGAGCGCGGCTGATTTATTGACACAAACTATTTCTTAATTATACCTGTGAACTGAATTACATATTTCAGTTGGGGTCATATAAACATTATAACAATCTTAGCACAGAGCTAAAACTATTATATTTGTATGACATATATTAAAATAAATTGTTATATGTTTCTATCCCATTGTTATTCCTCAAGTTGTAGCAACACATTTTTAACCAGGTTTTCCGAAGGAAAAAACTGGTTATTAGATTGGCGAATGCGGGCGGGCTGGCTTGCTGGCTGGCTGGCGGGCTGGCGGGCGGAACAAGCTTGTCCGGGCCATAACTATGTCGTTCATTGTCAGATTTTAAAATCATTTGGCACATTTGTTCACCATCATTGGACGGTGTGTCGCGCGAAATAATTACGTCGATATCTCCAAGGTCAAGGTCACACTTTGAGTTCAAAGGTCAAAAATGGCCATAAATGAGCTTGTCCTGGCCATAACTATGTCATTCATTGTGAGATTTTAAAATCATTTGGCACATTTGTTCACCATCATGGGACGGTGTGTAGCACGAAAGAATCACGTCAATATCTCCAATGTCAAGGTCGCCACGACTAAAAATATATTTTTTTTTAAAACAAACTTACAAAGGGGGTTAATTTTGTTTGTTCATTTCAAAAGTTCAGTTTGAGTTTTCTCCCTTTATCAGATTTTTTTTTCACAATGAAAACCTGGTTTTGTGACAATTTTGTCCCTTGTTAAATATTAATTTCGCCATATTCACTAATGTGTCTAATTGAGAAATATTTGCAATAGACAGCAAGAGCTCTGATATATATTTAAATGAGTATTATATATTCGTATACCAGAGACAGCCCTGAAGGTGGTGGAGCATGCAGGTCCACGCTGGGACTTCTTCACTTCAGCAAACACACGGACACTGCTCACATGTCTCCTGGATGGGGCAGAAGAAGTTAGTATGAAGGGTCAAAGCTATTGTCATTAGCCATTTGAGGCTGCATTTTACAAGTTATATATTAAGACCAAGTAATAGAAATCTATGAATGATTTGTTGTCATCTTGTGTAATTTTTTTTTAGCTCCACTATTAACCCTTCACCTGCTGTGCACCACTAAAGTCGTTTCCCAATCTACAGACTGATACCGCTGATCGCAACAATTGTCGTTTTTGATAGTGACCTCACACCTACTTCCTATTTCCTTTGTTTACTTCTGGGACAGGTCAAATCTTTACACAAGTGCATTCCAAAGGCCCTGGGCTATGGATATGCAAAATTTCATTGGTCAATTATTTATAGAATTTTATATATGCTCAACGGAAGTTGAGCATAAAGCACTCATTCACTCTTTGCAAATTGAGAAAAAATGGCGGAAGATTATTCAATGTCTGATTATTCTGACACCGATTCTGACTCGTCTTTCTATGGTTTTGATGTGGTAGACTTTGAAAGAAATAGAGGAGTGTTAGTAGAATTACCGATGATTGACTTTGTGCCAGAAATTGACCGAGAAAATCAATTCGATTTGGAAAATGGCTGGACAAAAGAGGAAGACCTGCCATTAGTTGCACCATTTACAGGTCATTCGAAGTTGAACATTGAAATGGACAGTCAGGAGCCATTAGATTTCCTGAAATTGTTTATAGACGATGCATTGATTAATTGCCTTGTGCTGGCTACCAACAATTATGCTTCAGCAAAGTTAAATGGTCCGTTAAAACAGCACTCAAGAATGAGAAAATGGGATGACGTAACCACTGATGAAATGATGGTTTTCTTGGCACTGGCAATAAATATGGGGCTTGTTTACGGTGTACGGAAGAAACCCCCTCCGGAAGAAACCCCCTTCGCTAAAAACGGCAGGGCGGAAGAAACCCCCTTTCATAGTTTGCATACGCGGAAGAAACCCCCTCGCTAGTTTTGCATAGGCGGAAGAAACCCCCTCGCTAGATTGCATAGGCGGAAGAAACCCCCTTCCATAGCGGAAGAAACCCCCTTCCAGACGATTTAGTTACATTCAAACGCACGGTAATTGTTTACAGAAATTCACCTTCATTTTCAGAAAGTTCCAGGGGAGCATGATAGCATAATTCAATTTTTTTTAAAGACGAATTCTTCGGTTATTGAAGGAAAATATGTACCAAATATCTTTGTCACTATCGGCTCTGGGCGCTAATTTTGAGTTTTTGTTATTTTTTTCAATCTAGTACAAGCTAACGCATATAAAATGGTATAATCTCACTGAAACGAGTGCAAGACAAATTCACACGAGCATCTCATCATTAACAACTTGTGAACATACGGCCGGTACACCTCTTTACTCAGCACATAACAGTTTGGAAAAAGATTTTCGCACCTTCATTTAATTATATAAAAGGTCCGTTAATGTACCGGCTATTGTAGATAATGATGAGAAGTTGTGTCATGATCGACGCCTTTGCGGCTCGTGTGAAGTTAGCACTTCCGAATGTAAATGTTACTGCAACGTTGAAATATTTGTGCAGTGTAAATTCTATTTTGAGTTGACTCTTTTTCTCAATAAAAAGGGCGCGAAAATTATGCAGCATAGAAAGCGTGGGTGTATTGAGCGTTGTAACACAGACACAACTAGTCAGGGGATTGATGCATGTTCGAAGGGAATATTTCATCAAGTCTATAAATAGTCACTTATGCCGAAATTTATTTGATACAAGAGAAAAAATGGCAAGGTTTGTGTTAAAGAAATTATTGAGAGCTTTTATCGTTAATAGTCGGGATTTTACTACCTCTGCGGGAAAGACTTAACACTTAGGAAGGGGGTTTATTCCGCCTCTCTGAAAACACGAAGGGGGTTTATTCCGCCTGTCTGAAAACTCGAAGGGGGTTTGTTCCGCCTATGCAAAACTTACGAGGGGGTTTCTTCCGCGTATGCAAAATGTGAAAGGGGGTTTCTTCCGCTATGCCGTTTTTAGGGAAGGGGGTTTCTTCCGAAGGGGGTTTATTCCGGTAATCCTTGTTTACAAGTCAGATTTGGAATCCTACTGGACCATAGACCCTGCAACCGAAACTCCATACTTCAGCAAAACTATGACAAGAGACAGGTAAATGATTTTCAAAGAATTTAATCACATTTTATTACACAACATTACAGAATACAGGTTGTTTGTTTTACCTGAAAACAGAAACACACATGTCTGCCTGCAGTTGTTTATTTTACATATGTAACAATATATACTCATGTTATGCAAACAAAATAGTAAATAAATATTTAATTAAATGCACAGTTAACTGAAAATTTGAAATTAAAAATTTATGTTGCAAAGAATAATAGGAAGTATACAAGTACAATATCATGAATATGCCAACACACATTCCAAGAACAATTGACATGATCCGTAAAATTTATTTATGCATGATAAAGCGTACAAGAAGTGTCAATTTGAAGAAATATAAAAACAATAATATCATTAATAATATGTTTGTATTTATAAGTAAATATTTACTACAAAAACTTCTGTATTGCTCATATGAATGACTTTGCATTCATAAACTTATTTTTTTTTTCCATACTTCAGATTCATGAACATTCTCAGCAACCTGCACCTGCCGGAAGATCTAGAAGCAGATGATCCGCTGCGGAAAGTAAGGACGATGATCACCCACATGATGGAAAAGTTCAGCGATGTTTATTCACCTGAGATGCATCTGAGCTTCGATGAGGCAACATGTCCATGGAAAGGAAGGCTGCGCTTCAAGGTTTACAACCCGCACAAGAAAAATAAGTTCGGCATAAAGTTGTACCAAGTTTGTGAGGCTAGCAGTGGATATTGTTTGGGGTTTGATGTATATTGTGGAAAGACTTTAGAGTACACTAACTATTGCGAAGCAGTAGGAATTGATTGTGTGGGTAAATCAGCAACAACCTTGTGTGTGCTAAACCTCCTGACCAGATGCGACCTTCTCGGGAAGGGTCATTGCATCTTCATGGACAATTACTATACCTCACCAGAACTGTTCACTGAACTGGAACAGCATGAAACATATGCCTGTGGAACCCTTAGAGTTAATCGCATTGGTGTGCCTGAAGCCGTGCGCAGTAAGCAAAAGCTGAAAGAGGGTGAAGTCATCTACCGGAGAAACGGCAATCTGCTTGCACTCAGGTTCCGGGACAAACGGGATGTTACTATGCTCACCTCTTTTCATATGGAACAGATGTCTGTGCTGAACAAAGTAAAATATGGGACCAATGACAATGTTGTTAAGCCCTCATGCATTGTGGACTATTGTAGTCACATGGGAGGTGTTGATCTGAGCGACCAAATGAATCAGTACAATACAGTGGCGCGCAAGACCAAAAAGTGGTGGCGGAAACTGTTCTTCCACCTCATGAATGTTGCAATTGTCAATGCCTACCAGCTACCAGACAGCCAAAAGAAAGACCACAGGCAGTTCAGGTCTGCTCTGGTAGCTGCTCTGATTAGAGAATCTGGACATGTTCCAAGTACCCCAGTCAGACGTGGAAGGCCCATACTCGGGGAGATCCCAGCCAGACTAACTGGACGTCACTTCCCGGAGTACATTCCTGCCAAGCAAGGGGCCAAAAGGGCAAGGCCTGCTAGGGACTGTGTTGCTTGCAATGTTTCCAAAAAAGACAGGACTGGTTTCAAGAGGAAGCAGACATCCTTCATGTGCATGGACTGCAACGTTGCGCTCTGTGTTCCGGACTGTTTCAAAATGTTCCATACACATATGAACTACCAAAATATTTTGGTTGGCCACCTTGAACCAGACTTGGTAGAACAATAGGCAATTATAGCCTTACAATTTGGGCTAAAAAGACTGTCTTGTTGTAGAAAAACAGTGATGACCTTGAGCTGGTCTTAGCTGGTGAAAAAAACGTGTTTTTTTGTGTGATTATTACCTGTAATTTTCACCTGTACTCGTAATGTTTATAGTATGAAAAAATGAAATGTGAAATGAATGTTTTATTGAAAACAAATATTTGTGACAAACAAATAAATTTGATTTCATAATAAATTGCTTAAAAAATGACAAAGAAATAAAAAGATACTGAACGTTACTGTTTTTCTTACAATTTTTATTAGTTAATACACCTGTACAGGTAAAAAAAAATGAAAAATCAAAATTTTAAAAGTACCATCATAATCTACAATCAATGAGAAATAAGAAAAATATAGGTTTTATATACTTATCTCTTGTAATAAATTAAATACAGCCTTTTGAAATTGACCACCCATTTCAGCCTCTATTATAGGAATTAATTCAGCAGTAAAGAGGCTTATCAGTTACAGCTTACATAGCAGGTTAAGGGTTAAAAGAATAATCTGAGTTATGCTGTTCACACATTTGTTGTCATCTGTGTTATTCTATGGTTAAGGTATGTGTGCAACGTCTTCATACACCTGTATCTACATCTTGTATTAAATTGAAACTTCACACATGTGATCAGGGTAATTGTGTGAGGCCATTGACCAAGTTCCATAACTTTGACATGCAATTAAGCAAAATTATGCCCCAATTTATGCTTTATGAAAATTCAGGTTTAGATATGCGTTCAACAACTCCATTTCTATAATTACATTTAACATCAATGAATGTTGATTAAACTGTAGATATATGGCAAGCTTGCAATGGGACTCAGAATTAGGGGCCAGCTAAGTCAATGTTGCTTCTTATAAAAAATGATTATTATAAATTCTGCATTATGACTTATGTTACCATGGATATGTTTTGATGTAATTTTATATCTTGAGTTCAGGGTCATTTTACTTCAAATAGAAAAAAACAACATTTTTTTGTTCAATAACTTGAGTTTGCTTGGCAGTAGGGTACATGCACACTCAGCTTGGGACTGCATTTGAGGCTAAGGTAACTGTAACTGAAATTAACACAATTTTACTACCGGGTACTCAATAACTTCAGATTATTATAACTTGGAGGTCTAGTTTGCAATTGCATTTTGGTTCAGTTTGGTCAAGATCACTTAACTTAAAATAGAAAAATGGTTTCCCTTTATAAAACTTAATATGGATGGAAGTATTGGGCTGAAGTTTTAACCATATTTAGCATAAATGCAGAGTTAGCTTAAGATTGCATGTTGAACTAGTCAGGTCAAGATTGCAATCATGCACCCTAACTAAATATAGAAAAAAGTTTCTACTCATTACCTAGTGTTTCCCAGGTTTGCCCTTAAATTATAGGTAGTTAATATGCAGACTTGGCCTTGGATCGCGCATTGATTTAAATTGATTTTTTTTGTAAAAACAAACAAAATCTATTTGTTCTCGTCAATTTTTCTTGCAATCTATATATAATCAGGTTTGATTGTGCGTAATACTGTAATTGTTACGGATATTCATCGTTAAAGATGTAAAAATGGAATATGTTGATGTTGAATGTTAATTCAACCAATGTTCTGTGTATATGGCTTTGACTTGTGTTTTCATAGGTTTAGTGTTCTTTTGCATATTATTTTGCATGCCCTATTTTTTAACATGTGATATATATGTCCAATGTTTTACAATTACCGATATTACTTATCATCTACTTTCAGATTCGCTCCTCTGTGTACCTTCTGCTGACAAGGTTCTATAGATTGCCCCTCCAAAACAATGTGTCAACTGCAGAAGACTTGTGCTGCCACCTGGTGACAGAGGCACTGAGACTGTGTAACAGTCCCAAAGGTCAGGAAGGTCAAACAGGGGCCGTGCTGTGTAAACTGATCTTCCAAAAGTAAGTCATCAGCTCAAAGAGGAGTGTAGTAAAGTACACATTTTATAATTCCTTGTTTTTATTAGTTTTATTAGTTTATAGCTCACCTGGTCAAACTTACTCAGGGTTAGCTATTTGGGATACCATAATGCCAGTGTCCGTCCGTTTGTTTGCACCTGAATCATCTGGTAGACTTTGGCAAAATTTCACAAGAATGTTCCTTTTGGTTGTCCTCTATGAGAGTTCTTCAACTCATTCAGATTTGTTGATAAATAAGATCATTTGACCCATTGTTTTTTTTATGAAAACTTAAAACACTTTGTTAATAGCAATGCCCAGAGCTTCGATATTTGATATGTAACATGGTATTGTGATTCTTTACAAAGTTTTTTTAAAAGAAGTTAAAAGTAGCCCCAAACTGGGGGTTTTGAGTATTTTACCATTGAGCTTCAATATCTTAGTTGACTGTAAAAGGAAATTAATGTTACTTAGTTGTTGTATACATGTTCTTATAAGATAATAAAAATACCAGTCTTGCAAAATTGCTTGTCTGGTGGTCCTAACCAGCAAAAATTCATTTGGACGAGCATGTTTTCTGAATATGTCTGTCAAAACATTTGATTGTTTACATGTACACGTATGTTTTGGTCCAGCAGTTTTTTGTTTAGACCAGAAACTTTTAACAATATGCCTATTTGGATGACTTCTGTTTTTAGCCACTTTCACAAGTCTGAAATATGCACTTAAACAAAGACATCTTATTACATCCACTTCTGTTCCAGATATGTCATTGAAAGCAACTACATGTATGGCATCACAATCCGTGCCAACGGAGATGGCTACAGTGTCACCGTAACACCTGGTTGCCATGGTAACAATGAAGGGATGTTCCTTGGGAGCCTTCTCACAGAAACAAGGAGATGCTTTGCAGAGGCTGAGAAGAACCTGGTCAAGGCCTCCAAGGAGTATCCAATACATGGCAAGTGACAGAATCCTGTGAGCCTAGCTCCGGGAAAAACAGGGCTTAAAGCATGTATGTAAAGTGTTGTCCCAGATTAGTCTGTGCAGTCCGCACAGGCAAGCAGGGACGATACTCTCAACCTGTAGTATATTATGTTTAGAAGAGACTTTCTTTAAACAACAAATTGAATATAAGTGGAAAGTGTCGTACCTGATTAGCCTGTGTGGAATGCACAGGCTAATCTGGGACAACACCATATGCACATGCATTAGGCCCAGTTTTCCCAGAGCGACTCATATGATGACCTGTGTTATATGTTACAAAAGATGTTTGTGATATTTTGTAAAACATTTATGTTGTATGTTAAAAAGAATCAAGATCGAACAGGACTCATTTGTAATATTGTGCTCTGAGTCAGAAAAATACATTCCCTATAGTGCTATGAAAGCCCAAACTAAAACTTGCAAACAACCATGAATTTACAGTCACTTAAAAGCCTTTTTATGTCCCCCACTATAGTAGTGGGGGACATATTGTTTTTGCCCTGTCTGTCTGTTGGTCTGTTGGTCTGTCTGTTTGCGCCAACTTTAACATTTTGCAATAACTTTTGCTATATTGAAGATAGCAACTTCATATTTGGCATGCATGTGTATCTCATGAAGCTGCACATTTTGAGTGGTGAAAGGTCAAGGTCAAGGTCATCCTTCAAGGTCAGAGGTCAAATTATGTGGCCAAAATCGCTCATTTTATGAATACTTTTGCAATATTGAAGATAGCAACTTGATATTTGGCATGCATGTGTATCTCATGGAGCTGCACATTTTGAGGGGTTAAAGGTCAAGGTCAAGGTCATCCTTCAAGGTCAGAGGTCAAATATATGTGGCCCAAATCGCTTATTTTATGAATACTTTTGCAATATTTAAGATAGCAACTTGATATTTGGCATGCATGTGTATCTTATGGAGCTGCACATTTTGAGTGGTGTAAGGTCAAGGTCCAGGTCATCCTTCAAGGTCAGAGGTCAAATATATGTGGCCCAAATCGCTTATTTTATGAATACTTTTGCAATATTGAAGATAGCAACTTGATATTTGGCATGCATGTGTATCACATGGAGCTGCAGATTTTGAGTGGTGAAAGGTCAAGGTCAAGGTCATCCTTCAAGGTCAGAGGTCAAATATATGTGGCCCAAGTCGCTTATTTTATGAATACTTTTGCAATATTGAAGATAGCAACTTGATATTTGGCATGCATGTGTATCTCATGGAGCTGCACATTTTGAGTGGTGAAAGGTCAAGGTCATCTTTCCCAAGGTCAAGGTCATCCTTCACAAGGTCAAGGTCATATATAGGGGACATTGTGTTTCTCAAACACATCTTGTTCTGAAGTGACACTATAGGAATGTAGACATACAAAAAAACACCATAGGAATGTAGACATACATTGTCTGTCCTTTCTAGGACTTATATCAGCCCTGACTGCATGTCTCTGTGATGTGGGTGCCAGGCAAGATACAGATGTAGAGAGGGGCACTCTAGCAGTCTCACTGGCTCTGGTGACTCTATGTCAGAACATCATAGACAAGATGCTGTCCATCATGGCAGGGGTAGCTGGTCAAGGTAAGTCTCAGTCGAGGATTACACCAGTCCGGCAAGCTCAGTTGGTAGAGGACTTTACTACAGATGTGAGGGTCTGGGGTTTAATTGTTGGTCGGGCCTCATAACTTGTGTGAGGTTTTGCCATGACATTATTCTTCCCTCGCTTTGAGACAAGTAGAGGATTGTTAAGTTAGTGACATACATTTTTTCACGAAGTACTGGTCAACCAGCTGACCCTGGAAAAAGTGTCAATAGTTAAACTACTGCCATGATATGATAAAAATACTGTTGAAAATAGCAAAACATCCAAATATACAAACAATAATGGTGCTGTTTGATGGGTACTAGCAGTGAAAACCTTCAAACCGCAAGTGATTTTAAGCATCACTAGTTGAACCCTATACCATTGCTGTTCCTCAACATGTGTAACATGTTAATAAATTATTCCTTTTAAAAATCATGTGCTTTAAAACAAATAGGCTATCTGACAAAACTTAACAAACATGTTCCTTTTGTGGTCTTCAACCAGGGTTGCTCATAGAATTTTTCCTCAAAATGACACCATACATATAAATATTTAAAGAATGAATTTATAACATAAATATGTAGAACAACTCCTAAACACATTTGATTTGTGGATTTTCAAAACCTTCCACAAGAACATTCCTTGCCTGGTCCTCTGTCAAAATTGCTCACTTGGTTCTTATAAATCATGGCTTCCAGAGGCAGGGCCTTAAAAATGTATTCATGATACAGGAACTTATTGAGGCACTTTGTTATATTTGCCTCTTTTTATGATCTTTTTTTATCAGTCAATTAAAGCTCCAAATGTCTGTTATCATGTTTCAAAATATTTTCATATGTAGTATTCATTTGCCACCATATGTTTTTGTATTACAGAGGCATGTTCCTCATTTGCCACCTTACCATTGCATATTACAGAGGTATGTCCCTCATTTGACACCATGCAGTTGTGTATTACATTGGCATGTCACTCATTTGCCATCATACTCTTGTGTATTACAGAGGCATGTCCCTCATTTGCCATCATACAGTTGTGTATTACATTGGCATGTCCCTCATTTGCGACCGTACTCTGTGTATTACAGAGGCATGTCCCTCATTAGACACCATATCTTTGTGTATTACAGAGGCATGTCCTTCATTTGACACCATATCTTTGTGTATAACAGAGGCATGTCCTTCATTTGACACCATATTTTTGTGTATTACAGAGGCATGTCCCTCATTTGACACCATACTATTGTGTATTACAGAGGCATGTCCCTCATTTGCCATCATACTCTTGTGTATTACATTGGCATGTCCCTCATTTGCGACCGTACTCTGTGTATTACAGAGGCATGTCCCTCATTTGACGTCATATCATTGTGTATTGCAGAGGCATGTCCCTCATTTGCCACCATATCATTGTGTATTACAGAGGCATATCCCTCATTTGACACCATACTCTTGTGTATTACAGAGGCATGTCCCTCATTTGCTGAGATAGGAGAGGCCCTTGAGAACATTTTGCTTGAGGGGTCTGGGGACTACACAGAGGGGACTGCACTGTCCTCAGAGTACCAGTACATGTTGTCTTGGT
Organism: Dreissena polymorpha; assembly: GCF_020536995.1. Lineage (NCBI taxonomy): Eukaryota > Metazoa > Mollusca > Bivalvia > Myida > Dreissenidae > Dreissena > Dreissena polymorpha. The sequence continues at coordinate 38,359,757 of NC_068357.1, forward strand.
GCTGGAACAACATCAAGGTAACATGATGCAGTGAACGGGGCTCCAGGAAATGTTTCAGGCTAAAGAGAAACGCATCCCTTGATTTAAGTTGTCAAGTTATTTTAAATTGGAACTAGAAATGGCGCGGCAGAGGCAGACGCGTATCCCCACGCCGCATGTTTGACCCAGGGGGTGCCCCAGGGTTGTTAATGGGGCCATGCATAGTTGAGATTGACCGTATTGTCATAAGAGATATTCAGTATCAGTTGGAAGTAAATTGGTGTAGAAATGAAGAAGTTAATGTAAAATGACATAAAACAAGAGATGTGTTTGTCAGAAACACAATGCCCCCTACTGCGCCGCTTTGATTTATTTAAGAAAAAATTATCATTTGGCAGGTTAATTAATTACCTCCCTTTAAAGCTGATAACTTCCCTTGGATTTGTTTTTTTTTACCTTTGACCTTGAAAAATGACCTTGACCTTTCACCACTCAAAATGTGCAGCCCAATGAAATACACATGCATGCCAAATATCAAGTTGCTTTCTTCAATATTGCAAAAGTGATGGCCAATGTTAAAGTACATAACATAAAAAAAGAGTGAAAATCTCTGACCCGGCCCCACCCCAACCCCTATAATTTTTTACCCAGGGGTCAGATCAATATTTCAAATAGTGCAGGGCCGCACATATGCTCATAGCTACCACGTGTTAAGTTTCAAAGTTCTAGTGCTGACAGTGTAGGAGGAGATAGTGGCCAGGACGGATGGACAGACGGATGGACAGACAGCGGAGATAATCACAATATCCCCACGCTTTTCAAAAAGCGTGGGGATAATTTCATAAATACTATTTTCAATGCTTCAAAAGGGTATTTTAATCACATGGTAAACATGTAAAGCATTGTAAATATTTTCTTGTGAAATTTACCACAAATCAATAGGTAAATGTTGAATCCATAATTATAATTATTTGTAAATTCACACTTTATGTACAAGCAGTGATTGGTTCAGGGTTTTGTTGAATTTGCAGGAATCATGCACAAGTCTAGGGGAGATTACTCAAAAATTGGTTACAAGAACCACAGAGTTACCTCCATCCTTTATACCCAGCATCAAGTCCACATTTCTGGCTGTGCTCACCAAATGTAGACACAAGGTATGGCATGTGTGTGTTGAGCCCCCTTACAGACGTTTGATATAGCTGTCACATTGGTCTAGTGTATGTGGGTGCATGTGTAAGGTGTAGTAGTGTGCTGCAGTTCTCCATCTCAATCTGAGTTTGTCTGGACCCTTACTTCATCCCAGTATTCAACGGTCAAGGCCCCTATTTTAATTATGAGGTATGGCATACTTGGCAAAGGCCCAACATGTTGCCATTAGACGTTACATACATACTGAAAACAACCTGAAGAAAAATTAGTATGCAATAGGTTTTCAAATATTCACCAGTTTATGCTTACACAATCAGAAGTTAATTGTCTTATGTAATTGTTGATTTGTTTTTGTTCTTGGAAATGATGGGTTTAATAAAGACTATAGCTAGCAATGTTGACATGAAACTGACCTTTATGCAGGAATTTATTAAGTTACCATTGTGATGAATACATTTATTTTTGTACTGGAATGTGGTTCAAAAAGGTAAAATAATTGTACACAAATTTACTTATAAGTTGTAATTTATTGAGTGAAAGATGTGTGTGAACAAAACTATCCATGCATATATGACTATTCAAGTGTATTGTTCATGCTTATATAGTTCATTAGAAGCCGGTTAGTGTGAGCAACTTACATTTACACAAGTAATTTTGATGAAAAATTAAGTCAAAGTGTAATCCTATATTTGTAACAGGGAGTCATAGAAGGGTGTCGTGGTGCCTTTGTCACCTTCTGTTCAGCCTTGTTCAGCAGCTCTGATGAGTCCGTGTACAGCATTCCTGCGGGAATACTGCGAGAGGTGAGTGTGCACATGACAGGTCTAGCAGTTCCTTTATTGCATGTTGATTGCAATATATACATATAGGTTGTCATTAAAAACTGTCATGGTCTCCATTGAATTTCTGCTTTGTTGCTTTTTTCGATGACTAATTGCATATTTACTAAAGTACCTGGTATACATTTTTTAGTTATTTGTATATATTGTGTACTTATGTTGATTTTGTTTGTTTCCAATTTTATGGAAGTTATGTTTTTGCACTTGTGTACTTAAGAAGGACACAATTGTAAAGTAATGTATGTCTAAAAATATTGTGGATGTTATTTTGTTTTCCAAGAATACAATATAAATGCTTTATAATGTAACTATAAAGCTCATCTCTCAATTATGGTAAATTATGGTTTCTTTGATTTACAGTTTACTTTTGATTTTTTTTTAGCAAAATAGTCTTAAATAATAAGTATGTAATAAATGATAACATATAATAATAAATAATAAATATTGCTTGCAGGTGTTGTTGAGTTTGAAACAAAAGTCAATACTGAGTTCAGTGACGCGCAGATCTGCAGGTCTGCCCATCATTGTGCAAGCCATTATTGTAAGCGAGAAACAAACCAAGAAAGTGAGTAACACACTGGAACTATTTACTTTACGATATCTGTGTTGGTGCATGTAAACGTTTTGCCAAACCATACATGTGTTCTATGTGAACATTTCATATCCATTGATGGTTATTTTAATGTTGTCTTATATACAGGCACGTGCTCTGTGAAAAAAAGGGGTTGAATTAATGTCCGTAAATTGTTCTCTCAGATAAGCCTGTGCAGTCTTCACAGCCTAATCAGAGACGACACTTTCGGCCTAAACTGGATTTTTGCTAAGAAGAGACTGTCTGTAAAATAAAAATGCCATACAAGAAGAACGTGTCATCCCTGATAAGCCTTTGCAGGCTAATCTGGGACGACACTTTGTGCACATGCAATAACCCTCTATTTACAGAGCACGGCCCATATATAAAGGGCTATGTTGTAGTTATCTTGCTAATTGTAAAGACTGTCGCAGTTTGTCTTCATTTAATGTTCTAAGTGTGTGGAGTTTCGTTTACATTTCAATTACATTGAAACTTAAATATGCTATCATCTTGAACTGTCACTGTGGATGTGTCAGCCTTATTAGCATGCTCAATTACCAACACATTTTGGAGTTATGTGCACTTTGACCTAGTCGTGAGCATTGCATAGAATGTTAATATTTTGTGTAGCAAACTTCTTCGTTTTTTCTACGCTATGTAATAACAACCCCAAATATATATCATTTCCCTAAGGTGTTGATTTTCAACACACTTTTCAAACCTAGAATTTCAGACTCCTGGTTGCCCACCATCCATCAAATGGGGAACTATGATTTTCTAATGTTGGTTTTGCTGTTTAGGAAAAATCTTTTCATTCTGTTCATATATGTTTCAATACAATGTTTGAAGGCATAATGCCCTGCTAACTTCAAATTTCGTATTAAGAAGTAATGGGACACGAATGATTTTAAATTGTCCTGTTAATGATTTTTGCTGACTTTCTCATGAGTTTTAATAAAATTTTCACAAAACTTCAGGAAATTTTGGATGGGATACTCTTGCTGAGTGTGATATTCAGACATATTTTCTCAAGAATCCTTGAGTTATGACCTTCAACAGTTTTAAATTCATTCTTCATCTTTCTTTATGGAGATGTATAAATCAACATTTCATATTAGTTCATTTGTTAACTAGATGGGTCTTAACCCTGTATGGTTATGGCCCTTTATATATATATAAAAACATTTTAGCAGATTTTCTATAAGTTATGTTCAAATGTTTTCCTCTGATCTTCACCAATGTGAATATTTTAATTTTTCAATGTTTACAAACTACACAAATATAATCAGGAACAATTTCTGTTACCATTTATAATCAGTTGATACCCTGTCAATAATTGATCTATTTTAGTGTTATATGAGTATTAAATGATATTGTTTTTTAACTACTTCCAAATTTACATTCTTTTTTGTTTTCTTCAGAACATTCTACTGTGTGAAGCCTTATTAGGACTGTTTGACCTCTGCAAACTCCCACTTGACATTGACCCAGGGGTCACTGACCTTCCCCAGGTGCACGGAATCAACATGCTCAATACACTGTTCTCAGAGGCCAGTCTTTCAGGCAGCCTGATTGGTCACACTGGTCATGTGACCATCATGGTGGTCAGGCTGTTTGGGTCCCCATCCTGGGCCGTGCGGAATGCGGCCACTCGCTTGTTCAGTAAGAGATGAATATTGATCTATATGAGATTTGTTTGTGGAAGTTTTTTACTCATTTGAAGAGATTAATTGAATACTTAAGTGCCATTTTCTAGCTTTACTTTCCGATGTGCTTGTTCAGCTTGATGGTCGGGTCTTTAAAAGACTTTTGGCCCACTATTTTTATTAATAATATGGAGGTTTATGAAATTCAAAAAATGTGTATAGAGAAGAAAAGCAATAAATCCATCTCATTGTTACACTAGATAAATTATTGCATGTGTTTAAGAAAATTAAAAAAACAACAACATGCAGTTCAATGGGCAAAATAATTCCTACCTAACATTCACGTGTATATAAGTTCATCAATACATGATTTTGTTATTTTCGCTCATTTTAGTTTAACAAACTCATGTGAGCTTTTGAGATTGTATTTTGTCCATAGTTTGTTGTATTTACCTTGTGAATACTCTTTAAGCCACATTTGTTGCCCAATCTTGATGAAACTTGGTAAGAACATTTGACCCATTTATATCTGCCAATTTTAAAAGGTGCAGGTCTCGTGAGGTCAAAAACAAGGTCACCATATACTATATCATTGAAGAAAAAACATTTTTTGCTCTATAATCATGAAACTTGCTCAGAACATGTGTTTGATATCTGACCTGAGTTTCAAAATGGTTCCAGTTCATTGAGAAAATTTGCTGCCATGAAAGTGGGCAGTTTTCTTTGTACATGTATAACTCATAGAAACCTTATGTACACTCTAGACGTCACATTTTTTTCCCAATAATGAATTATGCAACTTGTTCAGAACATTATTTTATGAACATCTCAAACAAGTTTTGAGATTGTTCTCAAAACATAAAAAACCTGCTCAGACAGTTCAGTTCTTTTGGGTCTCAGGTAAGCAACTTTGGCCCTCTTGTTAGCATTTTGGGGGGTAGGGGGCTATTGTGTCTTGTTTTACAAAAGAATCACTTTATTTTATGTTCACATTCACATATAATTCCATTCTTGACATGACATAGATTCATTTTTGAACTGATGGTCACGTAAAAGTGACGATAATAAATTAATTTTATTTTTAACAGGTACACTGGTAACAAAGCTTTTTGGCCAGAAGAAAAGTCAAGAAAACAAGCTGTGTAACTCTGTCACCTACAAGGAATTTTCAGCCTATTATCCAGAGTTGCCTCCCTTTTTGCTGGAAGTTCTTAAAGAGGCTAGCGAAAGGGATCTGCAGAATATCTGTACAATACACCCATGCCTTTTTCCTGTGTTGACCCTCCTGTCTAGTCTCAACCCAATGGACTCTCAGGATGGCAATCTGAAAGAGTAAAACAATATATGACAATGACATTTAATAAACATTCTTATCATAATAGTTGTCACAGACTAAAGTAAAAGAGAATGTTGCCTTTTTTCTTTTTATGTCCCCCAGTCTATACTGGGGGACATATTTTTTTTGCCCTGTCTGTTGGTTTGTTTGCGTCAAACTTTAACATTGGCCATAACTTTTGCAAAATTGAAGATAGCAACTTGATAATTGGCATGCATGTGTATCTCATGGAGCTGCACATTTTGAGTGGTGAAAGGTCAAGGTCATCCTTCAAGGTCAAAGGTTAAATATATGGGGGTGGACATAGTGTTTCATAAACATCTTGTTTTTTTATTTAATAAAAAAATTACATCAGTCACTTTCAGTTAGTTTACATTTAAAAAAAAAATAATTTCTAAATGAGTTTTTTAATCTTCATGCACAATTCAATTAGGAGCAAAACAAACAATATCATTGAGTGATTCAACCCGTTTTGTTTGTGTTCCTGAGACTGGTATTAATTATTTATATTAATAATGTTCTGGTATAATAGTGGTCATTGTGTAGGTGTGTTGAAAAATGTATTGGTACCATAACTTATAAGACTGTTTTGTTAAAGGGTATTACTCGTGTTTCAGAGAGATGGATGTGTACAGGAACCTTATTAAAAGGTTCACTGCTAGTCCTGTGTACCAGTTGCGTCATTTGGTGGCACAAGCCTTGGTCGCCATGGTAACGAGAGAAGACATGAAGTCAAGTCTGATGTCCTGTCTTGAAGTCAGCATCAGTTACTCTGTGAATGATGTCAACGTGAACAGTATCCACGGAGACCTTTTGTTTGTACAGAAGGTTTTGGAGTACATCGCAAGGTATGTCAGAAGTAAATTGAATGTTATGTTTATGGTGAGTTGTCCAGCAGCAAACAGATAGTTTTCAGTCAATGACTTTAGTTTTGATTGGCAAATCTTGATAAAACTTTAGATGAAGCAAGCTTGCATGATGAATAAGCTGGTGTTACGGACTTGTCGTGTTGGGTCAAGGTCTTGGTCATTGTTACCAAAAATAGAAACTGTTTATGCGTAATAACTTGTGTTTGGATGAACCTTATGATCGGAACATTTATGTGTATGATGCTTACATGCAGACCTAGCTTAGGATTTCGCAATTGTTTGAATGAAAGTAAGTTACGAAGTAAAACGTTGATAAACTGATTTCATGCATTAATTAATTTTGAAAACATGGTGCTGTTGATTCTACAAATTATGCAAAGTAATTTATATAATGGATTATATATCATTGGTTTCAAAACTGAATATATTGTTGCCTGAAGCTTTTGTTTTCAACCATTCTTTAATTATTGGTTAGATCTCTATCACTCACAGTTGAAAGTAAATGATGATGCTAAAGAAATGTGTTTTTAGTCCCTTACTGGTTTCACTGGAGGGGACTTATGGTTTTTGCTCTGTGAGTCTGTCTGTCTGTCTGTCTGTCTGTCTGTCTGTCTGTCTGTCTGTCTGTCTGTCTGTCTGTCTGTCTGTCTGTCTGTCACACTTTTCTGGATCCTGCGATAACTTTAAAAGTTCTTAATATTTTTTCATGAAATTGAAACATGGAAAGATGGCAATATGGAAATTATGCACGTCATTTCATTGTGTTCCTACGTCAAAAATTCTGGTTGCTATGGCAACAAATATATATATTTTTAAATCTGACAATGGTGGAATTTCTGACAATGGTGGAGCCGGTAGGGGACATATATTGCTTGGCAATGGTCTTGTTTCCGCGACAAGTTTTGTCAGAAACCTCCCTCAGGCTGTCAAGCGGTCATACTTTTTCCTACTTTTTCCTACTATTTCCTACTTTTTCATCAGGATCCTACTTTTTCCTATTTTTTTACCAAATCTTCCTACTATTCCTACTTTTTCATTTTCAATGGAGAATTTTTTTTTTTTAAAGAGTTTATTTAGTAAACTTGCAGGATGAATGAATCTATGGCATGACTGTATCCCTGTTAATGTGCATTCATCTAGATGAGACCTGACAACCCATGCTGACTGTCTGCTAGCACCTCTTCAGGAGCATAAATATTTATTTCTTATGTAACTTTTAAAATTATTGACAAGTTTTTTTTTAAAGTAACAATAGTGCCTTGTTTACTTACTTAGCATTTGTACACTGCAGACTTCACTACCTTACACAGTTCCCAGTGATGCAAGAGCTGAGGGAACCCATTGTTTATTCCAGTTTTATTTTGTTTCCATTGACAACAATTTGACCAAACCTTATGCATGTTTACATGATATTGCTGTTTGGAATGTAGAGATATAGAGATACATGTATTGTATGAGTGGTTATGTAATATGGAATTTATTACACAAGTTATTGGAAAAAAGATAAAACTGATGCTTTGCCGAGTTTTCATCGTTTACAAATATAATGTAATAAATTCTGTATTACATGACAACGGATATGATGTTCTATTGATATCATAGGTACATCAGGTTTATTAATTAAAGATAAATGCACAGAGCCTAAATGCCCTGATACATTTTTATGCTCCCGGTAGGGTGGCATATTGCAGTTGTACTGTCAGTCCGTTTGTCTGTCTGTCTGTGTGTGTGTGTCCGTCCGAAAACTTTAATATGGGCCATAACTTTTGCAATATTGAAGATAGCAACTTGATATTTGGCATGCATGTGTATCTCATGAAGCTGCACATTTTGAGTGGTGAAAGGTGAAGGTCATCCTTCAAAGTCAAAAGTTAAAAAATACAATCAAGGGAGATAATTTCTAAACCTGCCAAATGATATATTGAAATTTTATTTCAAAGCTGCGCAATAGTGGGCATTGTGTTTCGGACAAACACAATTCTTGTCTAATGATGCCATTGCTAGTGAGGTAACTTCAAGGTTTAAAGCGAAGTATTAAAATTATTAAACAGCATTATTACACTCCCGCAAAGTCATCAATAATGTAAAAGCCATTATTTGAAACTGGAATAAACAATGTAGTGCAACTGTTTCATTGCCCAATCAATGCTGTCATAAAAGATGTCAGGTGATAAGGTCCTATCTCCAGTTGCATAATCTGCTCTGCAATGACCAGTCATTTTGAATGTAACTTAAGTCATTATAACTGCACCCTATCGTCAATTTAAAGGTTTCACAATGTAGCTGTAGCAGAGCATTTACACTGCTTTATATACTAGTATTAATCTTGTACAACAAGTTGGTGTATCACTAAATAAATTTGGTCTTCTGCTTAAGGATATAACATACACAATATAATTACCATTTTTATATCGATACACAGAAGACCTCTAACCACTTATTTGATGATACACCAAAATGAACAGCATCTAATTACATGTATACTTCTTTATCAGGGTAGCTTTGCTTGAAACTTAATTATCATAGATACACTATAAGTGCTAAAATTCCTAGTGGGAAAACAAAGTTTAACCCTTCATGGATGGAGAAGTTGGACAACAGTGGAAAAACACTGGGATCATGGTGCAAGAGAGATACCGGCAATGAGTTTGCAAGATATTGTACTGTCTGAATGAAGTCCATCTTGTAGTAATTCTGGTGCTAATCAACTTATAAGTCATGCAGATGGATAAAAACACAGGGAAAACATGAAATACATGCATGATAATTCACAAAAGCGTTTGTTTGGAAGTGCCCAAAAGCCAAGCAGCTCTCAGGGTTGTGGGGATAAATCTATCTGTATGCAAGTACATCCATCACACAAGGAACAGGTACAAAAGGCTGAAATCTTCTGGGCCCTTAAGGTAGCTTCAAGTGGGTATCCATACAGAACTTGTGATGGCACTCCTGCTCTGTTTCAAGCTATGTTTCCTGGACCTGTGTCTAAAAAATAAGTATTATGTATTCCTACTTTTGAGGGAAAAGTTCCTACTTTTTCCTACTTTTTTCCTACTTTTCTTGCAAAAGTAGTTCCTATTTTTTCCTACTTTTTGAAAAAAGGTCACTTGACAGCCTGCTCCCTTTGTCTGTTTTTCCACTGTAGAATAATTAGATCCAAATTGTAGAATATATATATACACTTCCAAAATGGTCTTTCTGATAAATTCCTCCAATTGCTGGGTGGAGTTTGCTCAAATTGTACTTCTGGATGTGTATGTGATCATTATGGAAGGAATATTGACTGTGACTAGCTTTAGCCCTTTTTCTGTTGGCCATGTCGCTTTGTCTGCTGTAGAATATGTAGTGGATTTTGTGTTCTCCGAACGTGAGATAGTGCATAAATATCTGTCAGGAAATTCTTTAAATCTAAAAAAACTTGAACAAACACAAACACTTTCTTGACAGTGCCACCAGTGTACATGCCGTGTGGCAGGAGCTTGTAGGGAAGGCGTGGTTGCTCAACTCAACCAATGGCATTGTGTCAGGGCTCTATCTACAGATCTTAACAACCCTCCTAAAGTGTCTCCAAGATGTGGATGTACCTGCACATCTTGTGGAGGCAGTAAGCAAAATCTGCCTCCAGGATAAAAAAGTCAGTACCCTTGTTTTTTTAGATTATTTCAGTCCTATTAAACATGCAATTTAAATACTGTTGAACTTGATGGAGAAAGATCTTACTAAAATAAGAAAGAAAAAAAGATGTTATTTGCTTCTAATTGCAACACATGTAGCAAACATAATTTTCCCAGCCAATACTTGAATAAAATAAATTCAAAGGTTTTGTTTTTATCTTTTTATTCCAGCAATTTGTAAACCTTGTCTGTCTATATCTCCTGCATGCTGTTTCCAGAGTTTTGTCCTAAACGCTTGTAGATATTGACCTTAGTTTTTATATGCGAGTCTATTGACATGACTCAAAAATCAAGATAAAGTTTTGCTACAGGCCTTAGTCTTTATTATTTTTCAGGGGCATTATGTTCACAAATACAGCTATTGTTTCAATCATTATTGTTGCTTTGTGTGTACATAGTTTACATAGTTTATACCAATCATACCAATTTTTCGTGACCCTTATATATTTGGTAGGGAGACATTAACATTGACTTTTTGTTGAAATCTTTCTTCAATATGTATTTTCAGATCATTGGTGACAGCGTAGTCTGCCAGGCAGGTGTCCACTTCCTGTTGGCAGCCAGTGTGCATTCTGGGAAGAGCACATGCACTCTGATTGGCCAGTTAATGTCAGCTGACAACCTCGAGACCAGGAAAGCCTGTTTGCAATTCTTATGTGACAGCTTAGATGAGCTGGATATTGATGACCCATATGAGATCATAGTAAGTTAGACACAAATTTGTATGAGCCATGTCATGCAAAAATGAGTCTCATGCAATATGCGGTCAAGGGTTGTTTTGTCCGCAAAGAAGACCAAACAATCTTTAGTGACTTAATAGTGAACAATTCAATTCAATTCTCTCTGCGCCGTCTGGTGCTTGAGGCGACGGCAAGGGAGCGCCACTTTGTTCTGTCATCTGCTGTTGCAGGTGCTGTCTGCAGAGTGAGGCCTCTGTTCTTGAGCTCTCGCTCCACGGTTCGGCGCCACGTCTCTTTCGGTCGTCCACGGTTTCTTTTCCCCTGTGGAGTCCATCTCAGTGCCACCCTGGGTAGTGAGTTGGGTGGCACTCTGCAGACGTGGCCTAGCCATCTCCATCTCCTCAAAGCGATGGTCCCAGCAATGCTGTTTGCGCCAGCTCTTCCACGCAGTTCCATGTTCGTCATCATGTTTGGCCAGAAGACTTTCATGATCCGTCGTAGGCACTTGTTCTGGAAGACTTCCAGTTTGCGCTCGATGGTAGCAGTGGTCTTCCAGCACTCAGACCCATATAGAAGGACGCTTAGCACGTTGCTCTTGAAGATGTGGAGCTTGGTGTGCATGCTAAGACTTGTGGTCCTCCAGATGGGCTTCATCATCGCGAAGGCTTAGTTGGCTTTGCTGATCCTCGTGTTGATCTCCCTTGCACTGTCTCCATCTGTGGTGACCTTGCTGCCCAGGTAAATGGCATCGTCCACATCTTGCAGAGGCTGGTCATTGATGGTGATTGGGACGCCCACTCTGGTGTTCTTCCTCATTACCTGAGTCTTTCCAATGTTGACCCTGAGACCTATGGTGCTTGCTGTCAGTGCCAACTGTTGTGTCTTCTGCTGGATGTCCTGGTTCCTGCTAGCAAGTAGCCCGATAATTTTGGCTTAGTCCAGGTCATCTAGCAGCGAGGTCAGCGTTTTTTCTTTTTTTCTGTCTTCTTTCTTCTATATGAGACCACGTTTCTTCTGAGATCCATTCTGTCTTCTTGCTTTTTCTGAAGCCCAGACCTTCCTCTCCTGTTTCTTTCATTACTCTGTTGAAGCCTTCGATGGTCAGTGCAGCCTCATCTTCCTAAATACTGAATCTATTCTTGAGGGTTAACCTAAACTTTTCTTTCACTTTTGGGTCTTTCAACTTAACGACATCATAGCGTTGGTTCTTGATGTCTCCTGTCTTGGCTTTCCTGAGCTTCAAAGTCACCTTGGCCACCAGAAGACTATGGTCCCTGCCGATGTCTGCATGTCGCATCACACGCACGTCCTGCAGAGAGTGCCTCCACCGACCGTTGATGATGATGTGGTCGATCTGGTTCTGGGTCCTGCCGTCCGGTGATGTCCATGTTAGTTTGTGGATCTCCTTGTGCGCGAACAGGGTCCCTCCTATTACCAAGTCAGTCCGTTGACAGAAGTTGACTAGTCTCTCCCCATTGTCGGTGATCACACCCATTCCATGTCGTCCCATGGTCCTCTCTCTGTCTTTGTTGTTGCAGCCAACCTTAGCATTGAAGTCGCCGAGCAACATCAGCATGTCGTGTTGGGGGATGTCCTCTAAAACACTTTGAAGGGCGTCGTAGAATGCATCCTTGTCCTCTTCTTCCGCATCGTCTATTGGTGCGTAGGCCACAACAACAGACAGCTTGGCGTACGTGGAGTTCATCCTGACGTTCAGCAGGCGCTCGTTCACAGGTTTCCACTGTAGCATGGTGTTGGCCTTGCTCTTGCTGATGATGACGGCAACTCCTTCCCGATGGTCATTGTCAGTTCTTCCTGACCAGATTTCTTCCTGACTTCTCCGGAACTCACCTTCTGCTTGCCAGAGCCAGTCCATCTTGCTTCTGTTACTCCCATTAGGGTCAGGTTGTATCGGTTCAGCTCACTCACCACTTGCGCTAGCTTTCCAGTCAGGTAGAGTGTTCGCACGTTCCAACATCCAACTCTGATCCATCGCTTTGGCGTCAAGAGTTCCGCAATCGGGGTGGGGACGTCCTTGCGGCTTTGATCCCCATCCTTCATAAGTCCAGTTGCCTGGTCTGCTTCACTCCCGGCGCCGTTTGTCGCTTGTTCCCTTGTAGTTTCCGTAGCAAGCATTTTTTCACGGGATGGAGTTGCTAGCCCCACGCCCAACCCTCCTCCTTTTTCAGCACGGGCTTGGGACCGTCCTTGGCATAGTTTAATAGTGAACATCAAGGTCTATTCTTGATGAGCTGTACTGTTTATATTTGAAATCTTATCCACATGTTAGCTCAACTGAGAGAAAGAAATTCCTCAATTGTGACCTAATTAAGCTAAAACTTAGACTGAAAGTTAATATTAATCATATCTAGGCTAAGTTAAAAAAGGATCACAGTCAACCAAAACAAATTAACCAGATCAAATCTTTTGTTCTTTTTGTTGAACCTAGATATCAGGTGAGCACTTAAGCGCTAACATGGGACTCTTCTTGTGTGTTTCAGGACCAGCTTGCCGAAGCTTTCTGCATGGAAACTTACCTTCAAAACTGTTATCAGATCCTAGACCTGGTTGCTAGGTTGAACCTAAAGTATGACACTCGGAATTTGGATACCTTTGAGACATTGGGGAGTTGCACTCTGGACCCTCTTGTGTGGGACTTTACAGGCCACTCCTCTCTTATGATAGTGGTGGAGGCGATTGGCATAGAGCACGCTGGTTTTATGATGGAACTTCATGGGCTGCCAACAAACAGGTTTATGCAAGATTTTATGTTTATAAAATTAAATGCTCTATAAAAGTGGAGTCCATCCTTCTGTCTGTCTTACTTTACATTGACCAGGCAAGATCTCAAACACTTATGATGAAACTTGTTATGCAGCATTCCTACAGAGTGAACATGCAAATCATTGTCAACTCGTCTGGTCCTGTGACATTTCAGGGAATAACATCCCTTTGACTATTATTGTGTCATATTTTTATATTGTTTCCGCACAAGATCTTTGGAACTTATGACCCAGATTTGATAAATCTTTATAAGCACTTTCCTCAAGGGTTGACATTAGCATATTTTGGTCATTTTTAAAGGGAGATATTGCCTGTTGGATAATAGTTTCCTCCCTTGTTTGATCTAGGACATAAATTACCCAAATTTTATGAGTATCATATGCAGCATCCCTATTTAGTAGACATTCGTTTAATTTTCATGTTGTTTTGCTCTAATAATTTTAGGGAATTATTACCTGTTTATTTATAACATATGAGGTCAGAGTAACTTATAATAAGAATTAGACAAATGAAATTTTATATTCAGTATCCCTATAGGGCGGACATGCAAATATTGGCTTATTGTTCCCTCCAATCAGTTTTTGAGGTCTTATTGCCCCTTGAATGATAGTTTTTAAATACATAGTAGATCCATCCATTGACAAAGTGCACACTGGAGGTATCCTTCAGTTCCACTCATAGTCTTGTTTTATATAATTTTTATATAAGCTATTACAGTTACTTCAAAGTTTAAACTTCAAGACAAGTTTATTTCAAATTGGTATCCTATTGCAGTAATATAATAACTTTCAAGTATTTCTTGTGTTGAACATGAGTTCATGCTTGCGACTACAAGGATGCAACAAAAGGGCACATAGTTTGTTGATCTATTGGATTAAAAAAAAAAGTATTGCTGCTAGAGTAATGAAACCTAACATATTAGCCAGTGTCTTAACTTGTGCTCCGACATTTTGGTTCTAATTAAGAGACACATATCTTATTAAGTACAATTGCATTTCAGTTGCTCGCTGTCAGTTGCAGAGTTCTGTTCCCGTGTGAAGCAGTGCAGTCTGGGAACCAATGAGACTGAGCGTCTATCAGCTGCCAGAGCACTGCAGATAGCTGGTTCCAGGCTACTGTTGGTAACACCTCCTGGGAACCACACTGTGGAGTAAGAATTAATGAATGTACATTGTATCTTCAAGCTCTAGTTGATTGGTTGAGAATAAAACAATATTGTGTTTTTTTTATCTTTTAATGAAAGATGTTATTTATTGTCCCGTTCCCGTGAAACTGGAGGGGACTTATGGTTTGCGCTCTGTGTGTCAGTCTGTCAGTCTTATCAGTCTGTCTGTCAGTCTGTCAGTCCGTCACACTTTTCTGGATCCTGCGATAACTAAAAAAGTTCTTCATATTTTTTCATGAAACATGACACATGGACAGATGGCAATATGGAGATTATGCACGTCAGTTCATTTTGTTCCTACGTCAAAAATTGTGTTTGCTATGGCAACAAATGTACAAAAAATATTTTTTTACTGACAATGGTGGAGTTTCACCGGTAGGGGACCATATTGCTTGGCAATCTCTTGTTTAAGTTAAGCATTTAGAATATACAGTTGCTCGTGGTAATGTTATGTTAATTTTACCATAAAAGCCTTAATTAAATCCATAAATATCAGATTCTTGTTAAGATTAATTTTAGCATTTTTAAGTTTGTGCATGTTTCTTTCAGTTTAATGAGCGCCTGTTTTACGCTGATTCAGGATGAGGACTCAGACATTCGCACAGAAGCTTGTGTATTTGTCTCACAGATGCTAAATGATGCCAAAATATCCCAGGTGAGAAACTATTCCTTCAATCAGAGTATGAAAACTTTTCAACAGCAACAAAATTCTTTCGTTTCTTAAGGGAAGCATACAGTAATTGTACTGTCCGTCCATTCTGTAAAGCATATGTCTAGTATTGAAGGTATTTACATGAATAATTCATTTATACATAGATGGCTTTTAGATAAAATTCTTTCCTGAAGGAAGATAATTTCTCTCTGCAGTAAATACAGGATTATGGCCCTTTGTTAATTTTTCATGTGTCGTGCATAAATTAATAAAATATTGAAGGGGATTTAATAAAGCTTTATATATTGATAGATGACTAAAAGAGGAAGTCGAGAAAGACCTATTTCTTCCTTGTGAAAAAGCATGTGAAAAATGAAATGTCATAGACTGATTTAGTGCTTTGAGAGTAAATGAATTGTAAAAGTACCATTACTAGCTCTTCAATATTAGCAGAGTAATTGCTCTTTGTTAACTTTCTTGTTCACTCTTTAATAGAGCTACCATTACAATTTTATACATTATAATTAAACTTCATAGATTTGTAGAGAGCTACGTGGGTATGTGCAGAGTGCAATAACAATAACTCTGTCTTCAGTGTTTTTGGAGTTATTTCCCTTACTACTTGAGTTGTGAAGAGCCCATTTCACAGTTGTATTTTATTGTGCGGATCATTTGTCATCAAGAATTAGAGGGATTCAAATAACATTTTATAAAATCACATTGGTCTTTGTGAGGATGTGTGGATTACAAGAAACACAACTCATTTATTGATACTTGTATTTATAGAATTATTGCCTATTGTTAAATGTTCTGGTGTAAAATAAAACTGGAAGTAAAATTAATTGTAATGAACATTCATATACCACTTGAGAATTTCAAAAGTTGTTCCATAAATAAATTTAAAAAAAAAAATAAAAAAAATTGAAGGTTAAGTCACTCTTTTGGGTCAGAAAGATACATGGGTATGTAGCACAGACAATATAAAAACTTTGTAGGAATAATAATTGCCTTTCCATTGTCATCAGACATGTAGCTCTACATTATTACATTATTTGTTGTTTTTTTTTGTTCACTATTCTTATTGATTTGAATCTTATTGATATGAAATTGTGTTTTGTTTGTTTAGTATTTTAATAAGGTATGTCTGATTTTTATGAATTTTTAATAAAGTAACTTTTTTGTTTCAGTATCCAAGTTTGCATAGCAATCTGTGTTTTGCAGTAAGTCATTTTTAAAGTCAATTAGAAATTATTATATATGAAATGTTAAAAACGTATTTGTTTAATTCAACCAATTTTGTGTACATTTGTCAGACATTTAGAAACTTTTAGTTTTAAACTTAATAATTAGATTTAAGGATTAATGAAAATAAATCCTACTTTATCTTTTTCATATTATATTAAGGATTCTGTTCATCCTCTTTTATATTTCCCAGGGGTTGCTTCAGTATTTCTCAAGTGCTTTCTCAAACTACCCAACATGTGTTCAGTTTCTGTTTGACCATTTGACACCCAACAATGACCTGGCCTCAGTTCTAAAGGAGAGAGTAACAGGACGCTTTAGCCAACTGTTTGACCACGAGGACAACAGCTTCTTCGCGGAGAGGATCTACAACAGTTTTGAAGTACACAGGTGTATCAAGGTCTGTAGGCCTATATTAAGTTATTAAGTAAATAACCTATATATTTAAGCTTGAATGCATTGAAACCCTAACGCTTATTGAAGTGATTTTGAGTCTGGTTCCTATAAGAAAGTAAATATAAATAAATTGACAGTAGTCTGGCAGTTTTTTTCCTTAGTCAGGCCACCTTAAAAGGCTAAATATGGTGTCAAAGAATTGACCAATTGATTCTGTTTACTCAAGGACTGAGTTAAGGGTTTATAATCCAATGTTTAATAACAGCATGATTTAATAAATCTTTGATAAATAAAATGGCAAAGAACTCTGTTTTGAAGTTGTGTAATAATTTCAGAAAGTTAAATAAATTTTGGTTTAAAAACATTATTGCAATTAAAAAACAATCATTTGAACAGGTTGAATTGAATAATAAGAATGGTCAAAGTCATGTATAGTATAGTTTATTTCAGTGTTATTATTAAAAAGCAATCTCTATAATAAATAATTTGAAAATATATTTCTGTTGCATGAATGTTGTACTGGAAAAATGCTTCAAATAAGAGACTCAGAAAATGTGGGTCCCCTGTTTGAATGTGATGCACATCTGTCAATGTCCATCATAGTATTTTCTGCTTGTCATTGTTATTTTTCATGCAGGCTATTATGGAACAGTGTAACAAAGAAGGGAGACAACTACCAGTAACAGTAGCTAACAATCAGTGTAGCTGCCTGGTACAAAGTCTCCATACACTTCATGGCCTTCTGAACCAATCAGCACATGGTATGCGGCTTATGTCCAATGATGAAATTCGGTGGATATCAATGCTTGTGTAAATTTTGTTTGAATGCCAGTTCACACTGATTTCACTTTTAATATATATATTATTATTTAAGGGAAGGATCTTTTTCATGAAGGTTGAATTATTCTGCTTTAAAGACCAGGATTGCAGTATTTAAATAAAGTCTTTAAATTTATTGTGCTCTGGAACATTTTTATGTCAAGGATATTGTCACCATTACTAGTCATTTTTTCAATTGGTCACTCCTTCTTGTCAGGTCTATTAATCAGAAACTACTTTACAGAATTTAGAACTTTTGTAGAAGCTTCAATATGATAAGTTTTGTTAACTACAAGGACTGGATAATAGCTTATGAGCTCTAGAAGTCGCATTTTCTTCAAGCATTGTGAAATATGCATAGAACATAAGTGTTCATGAAATCATAGCCAAGTTCGAAAATACATGCTTGCGGGGCAGATTTTCTTATATGGCTATATTGAAACCTTGTGAAGTTAAACTCTCTAGGTTAAGTTTTTGCCCTATTGTCATGAAAATTGGTAAAAATATTTTGTAATTATTAATCGGCTGATTTCTAAAATAGTAACAGAAACATCATAAAAGCAACACAGAACAGCTCAGTTCCTTTGGCTTTCAGGGATTTTTGTCCTCTTGTTAATAATGATCATTATACGCACTAAGTTTTGGTTTAAAACTTTATTGTGTGTATTCCATACATTTAGAATTAAAGAGCATGAAGTATTTCCTTTGTTAATGGTTCTGTTTGTGCATGTTTACGACAAAAACATGACCAGTGCCTTTTAGTGGAAGAATCGGCAATCTCTATTTTGTTTGTATGGTTGTGTTTGCAGGAGAGGTTTTCAGCGTGTTTGATGACAGTGTTGTTGTTTCGAATACCTTGGAAGTTTTTCTCACATGTGATATAGTGAAACACTTGGATGTGGCTGAGAGTAAGACTATACGAGAATTAGTGTCAAACTTACAGGTACGCTTGTGGGCTTTTAAATAAGCGTTTTACTGTATTACTGGTTATAGTATATATATTTTGATACTTATGTTGTGTGTACAAATAAAATTTAATTAAAACTAATGCATTAAAATTCAATTTAAACTTCTGATTTTTTAAACCAGGGACCTTTTTGTCCTTGTAATCTTTTAGGTCCCTGTAATAACAAGTTTGGTCTATAAGTTTTTCAGAAATGACCTTTGTCCACCGAGACGTAACATGTGTTTGTGTGCACCTTTATGTCTATGTGTACAAATTGGGCGAATATTTATTTTTCATACAATTGTCGGCCAGTTACAAAAGCAAACCACACTTGTTGGTGTTAAATGTTTTTCTACTATAAAACTTTACAAGTTGATTTTTGTTTCGTTTTCAGATGCACAGATTGCCTCCTGCTGTTTATACAGCCCTTCCTTCAAGCCTTTCTACCATTTAAGGAGAATCAAGTTTTTTCAACTCGCAGATACGATCAGCGCCGTAGATAAGAATTTTCAACGTATAGCACTGTTGTTGACCTGAGATGCGTTTAAACAAACCCTGATTGTACAACTCAAGGAAATAATTGATAAACAATAATCGATTTAATCAATTTGAAATTTTCGGGCACCTCTTTCAATGTTAAAAACAGTTATCGATATAAATTTATTTTAAAACAAGCTTGCAGCATGAGTTAATATGTCATCATCAATTAGACAAAAAATATTTTGAACGATGCATTAGTTTTTAATTGTTATGCCCCCTTTCGAAGAAGAGGGGGTATATTGTTTTACTGGATGTCGGTCAGTCTGTCGTTATACCAGTTCTTCTCCGATCAATTATTCGTCAACGATTTGACCGATGAGCTTGATACTTGACAGGCCTTTTATAGTTGATGACCCCTATTGAAATTTGGGTCACTAGGTCAAAGGTAAAGGTTACTGTCACAGTAAGTGTGAAAATCGTTTCCAATCTATAACTCATCAGCAAATTCACCGATTGGCTTGATATTTCACATGTGCTTTGGCCTTGGACAGTAGATGACATCTATTGAAATTGGGGTCACTTGGTCAAAGGTCAAGGCCACAATAAGTGTGAAAATCGTTTCCGATCAATAACTCGTCAACAAATTGATCGATTGGCTTGATACTATCCATGTGCATTGGACTTGGACAGTAGATGATCCCTATTGAAATTGGGGTTACTTGGTCAAAGGTCATGGTCACTGTCACAATAAGTGGGAAAATCGCTTTTGATCAATAACTCGTCAACGAATCGACCAATGGGCTTTAAACTTCCCTTGTGCATCGGTCTTGGACAGAAGATGAACCCTATTGAAATTTGAGTCACTATAACAAAGGTCAAGGTCACTGTCAACATTAGTGTGAAATTGTTTCAGATCAATAACTCGTCAACGTATTGACCGATTGGCTTGATACATATGTCTCCGACCGCGGAACTCTTGTTTATACAGGCACGCCTATAGTTGTGGAAAAAATGATCTCAATTTTCCAAACATGTACGTGTTTTGAGTCCTCGATGATAGTTACATTATTATTATTGTACACATTTAAACAGAGTGAATACATCAGTTACCGGATATAAATCTTATCATCACTGCATGGCTCAAAGTGCACCGAATTCATGTGCAACTGGGAAAATTGCTTATTGCACATCACCAATATTGCAAATGCTTATGCTGATGTGACAGACCGGATTTCTCCAATTGCAATCATTTTTTTGGCTCCACGAAGGAAGAAAGAAAACGAGAAGTCCTTGTTTAAAGGGGCATTTTCACAGAGTTCGACATGTATTGAAGTTTGTCGTGAAATGCTTTATATTGATAAAAGTAAACATGGGATCTAAAAAGCTGGGTGGCAGATGTTTCTCCCCCAAGACGTTTCCTCCCCAGACGTTTCCTCCCCAGACATTTCACCCCCAAAATGGGGGTGAAACGTCTGCATAATATGTAAATGTATATTAGCAGTAGTTATTTGTAATAAATTGAAAATAAAGTATTAGTATATTAATTGAGTGCATTTAATGTGTAAAAAAACGATGTTAGTTGAGTCCTGACTAATTAAAATATATTCCCAATTCACATAATGCAGTGTTATAATGAAGATAAGCCATAAGTTATGATTTTTAAGAATGAATAATAACTATAACATATTTTGATTTTTATTTTGAGTAAATAAAGTTGTTATATGACATTAAAATTATAATTTATTACAGCAAGTATTGAATTGTAGTTCTCAAAAATAATTTTGATAAATAACTATCAGTGTGTCATAGATCTTTATTAATACCATTTACCTTCCAATTTAAAAATTAATTTAATTTGTAGCCAAAAAAATGTGACAGCATTTTCATCATTTGGCTAATATTAAATAACAACCACACCTACCATTATACAAGATATTAGGCACTTAGGGTGCAATAAACAAGCATTGATTAGATGAGCAAGTGAAGTACACAAGATAACAGCTAGATTATGGGTGCAATATACAGGCCCTTTAATCAGTTAAAAGTTAATTGAAAACTTCATAAACAAAATAATTATTTTGATAATAAATCAAGAATAAACTTCAACCAAACAATCATACATTTATTGGGGGGAAACGTCTGCACTTAAACCAAAGTGGGGGGGGGGGGAAACGTCTGGGGAGGAAACGTCTTGGGGGAGAAACGTCTAGGGGAGGAAACGTCTTGGGGGTGAAACGTCCGGAAACCTAAAAAGCTCCAGTAAAAAAAACAAGAATGAAATTAAAGAAAGAAAGAAAAGAAGAAATCCTCAACTGGGCTGTGTAAAAGTCTATCGCTTAGACCTATCGGCCATCCTTAAAATTAGTGATGAATCTTTATACTTTTTACAAACAATCCTTGTAGTATCTCCAAAATATAACGACAACAACAGAACCAAATTATTCAATCGTTTCGCGTTGCAACGCTTTATAATTTGTACGTTTTAAAATCGTCAAAAGATGCATAAAATGCATATTTTAGAGCATGGTTAATGTTCAGTATTACTGTTTCATCACAAATATCATAACTACAACGAAAATTTGCGAATCTGAAACATTTTTTGATGTCAATTTACCAAAACGTGAAAAGGCCCATTTGTTTAAAGAATTGCAGATGCGTGGCGTTTTTGTCGGAAACGGAAACGATTCAAATTTTCTAGTTTTCAAATTGTGACCATGTGTTGAGTTGACATAGAAAGAGAGAATACCACAGCCTTTGTATGTCGATTACATCGCGGTGCGTTCTACTGAAAAGTTATCATCTTGGTTTAATGTGTCGTAAACCTATGAGGAGCATAAACAAAAACAATACTGTGAAAGGCCATCATAAGGGCAGGTATAAAACCCGGAAATCTTTTAGGTAAAACCCGGAAAAGATATAAATGGTTATAAATGCATTATTATTCGTCCGATATTAATTATAATGGTACCGTTGTAAATAAGATCCTCCAGAGTTTCTAACCATGTCAAAATATTTTATTGCAGGGTCGTAGTCGGCCTGTAAATCGCGGACAAAGTCGGCCTGTTATAACTTTTTTTACACACGCAAATGCCGTAAAGAAAACCCGGAAAAGGTAAAAGGGGTTATAAAACATTATTATTCGTCCGACATTAATTATAATGGTACCGTTGTAAAGAAGATCCTCCACAGTTTCTAACCATATATAAAATATGTTATCGCAGGGTCAGAGTCGATCTGTAAATCGCGGACAAAGTCGGCCTGTTTTAACGTTATTTTACACACGCAAATGCCGTAAAGAAAACCCTGAAAAGAAAAAAAGGGGTTATATAACATTATTTATTCGATATTAATTATGATGGTACCGTTGCAAAGAAGAACCTCCACAGTTTCTAACCATGTTAAAATATTTTATGGCAGGGTCAGTGCCAACCTGTAAATCGCGGTCAAAGTTGACCGAAAAATACCGTTTTGTTTTGTACACAAAACAATGTCTTGAGGAAAACACGGAAAAGCTAAAAGGGGCTATAAAAGCACCCTTTTCTAACCGACCATACATTTTTGGTACCGTTTTTTTTTTGGTTTTCTTCCACTGTTTCTAAATATGTAAAAAATATTGTGAGAAAGCATACTATGAAATAAGGCGATGCATCAAAGCGAGCTCAATTAGTCTGTAATAGAAGAAACCACGGACTCTAGATGACAATATACAATATACGCTCCGTGAAGAAACTAACACACAACTTATATACAGATAATATTTGAATTAAATCATTAAAGGCACTTCCTAGCAGAAGAACCTGGAATTCGTAAAGACTGTTATAAAAAATAAGGAAATGAACTTTTAATTATTATTTTTATCAGCAATTCAACAACAAACGGGCCATATTAAAGGGTGTCATGTGACCTTATGAACTGAACTGCCCAAAACCCCACCAAAACAGATTGTCATACTATCCGTTGCCAGCCTTGCAACCACAATTTACCTACGAAGGTCAGATCGGGATTCGAACCCGAAACCACCCCATTAGCCATCTAAATTAGATATGATTCCGGCCTGGGTTGCTCTACCAATTAAGCTATTCTGACCTTTTGAAAAATATATGGGTAAACTGCAATTCTGTTGAATAGCATGATTAACTTGCTTAGAAAAACTTTTACACAGAATTACATGTACATTTCATTGAAATTGTTTTATGATTTAGAACGGTATATTGTCAGTTCAAAAGGTCACACGAGGTAATGTTTGAAAAGCCCACAAAAGCTTCTGTTTGTAAAATGGTGATAATTTGCCGACTGTGTAGTGAAGATAAACCCTTATTTTGCACAAATCTGAAAGAAACATATATGGTTCGAAAACCAACTGCAGATAAGAGCAACAAAACAGTCCTTGTAACTAAATAACTTCATTTTTTAAAAGTCCACAAAAGCTGCTGTTTGTAAAATAGATACAATCACCTTATTTCGGCACACATCTGAAGTATATATGGTTTGAATACCAACTGCGGATAAGAGCAACTAAACAGTCCGGGGCAATTGCTTTTTACCGGTACGCACTATAACCCAAGCCCTTATAATTAGTGTTCAGTTGCGCAAATTTAGGAATCCATGATGGCAGCGTACCGGTAAGGTGCAATCTAGCCAACATAAATTAGGAGTTAAAGCGGGACTGCACGATTTGTGTCAAATATGTTAATCAGAAATTAAACAACAAACAGGCCATATTAAACGGTTTCATGTAACCTTACGAACTGATGAATTGAACGGTTAGCCCGAATCCCCGCCCCAAACAAATTGTCACACTATCAGTTGCCAGCCTTGCAACCACAAGTTTACCTACGACGGTCAGATCGGGATTCGAACCCAAACCCACCCATTAGTCATCTAATGATACCGGCCTGGGTTGCTCTACCAATTAAGCTATTCTGACCATTTGAAAAATATATAGGTAAACTGCAATGCTGTATAATAGCATGATTAACTTGCTTAGCAAAATTTCAAAAAGATTTACATTTAATTAAAATTTCATTATGATATCGAGCGGTATATTGTAAACGAACTGATGAACTGAACTGTTAGCCCAAAACCCCGCACAAAACAGATTGTCACGCTATCAGTTGCCAGCCTTGCAGCCGCAAGTTTATCTACGAAGTTCAGATCGGGATTCGAACCCGAACCCACCCATGAGCCATCTAATAATACCGGCCTGGGTTGCTCTACCAATTGAGCTATCTGACCTTTTGAAAAATATGTAGGTAAACTGCAATTCTGTATAATAGCATGAATGACTTGCTCAGTAAAAGTTTACAGTTATTCGGACATCCCCGCTCATAGCAAAACACTATTGACTAACATAAAATCTTTTTCTTTCAAATTATAAATCTTTAATCGAAACATCTTCATTCCTTTTCATAAGATAATGTTTTATTAATTTTGCATTGCCTTCTGCGCTTTAATTTTAAATTAGGAGATTTGTGACGTATATCGTGGGTGGTCATTTCAGTGCCGAAAAAAACTAGTTTAACCTCAAAATATTTAACATACAGTCCACACAGGCTAAACAGGGTCGACACGTTTCGCTGTTATGACATTTTTCGTTTAAATGAAGTCTCTTCTTAGCAAAAATACAATTAAGACGGAAAGTGTCGTCCCTCATAACCTGTGCGAACTGCACAGACTAATCTGGGACGACACTTTACGCACATGCATTATGCCCAGTTTTCTCAGAATACGACACATAGTTTAAACGCATTTTCGATAGATTTAGCGACGACATATGAACGTGGTTTGTTTTAAACAGTAAATGATTTGTTCAAAGCATCATCAGATCGTCGCTGTTCTTCGAAAACCGCGTAAGTACATTTTTACAACTTTTCAATAGGCAAAAAAAAACATTTTTAAAATACAATAATTTAGATAGTCTATAAAAGGAACCAAATATTAAAGAGAAAACTGCGTAAGTCCATTTTTAGAATTAAAATGACCACTACAGGCTTTTATATTTTCATAAATAAAAAGTATGCCCATTTTGACTAAGACTATCTAAATTAATATATTTTAAAACTTCAAA
The DNA here is from genome assembly GCF_020536995.1 of Dreissena polymorpha. Classification (NCBI taxonomy): domain Eukaryota; kingdom Metazoa; phylum Mollusca; class Bivalvia; order Myida; family Dreissenidae; genus Dreissena; species Dreissena polymorpha. Next base: position 38,385,054 of record NC_068357.1, read on the forward strand.
AAATATTTAAAACATGTTTTTTGAAAAGTTGGAAAAATTGACTTGCACAGTTTTTGCAGAAACAATTAATGCACCAATGAGTGTTCAGGATTTTCTCACGTGCTCATAATTATGCCTTCCAATTGGATATGAAATCCAGTATTTTCGCAGAAAATGACCCGTGAACCCGCCGTTCTTATAAAAACAAATAACAATTTGCGCCAAATTTGACTTACGCGGTTTTCGAAGAACAGCGACGAAATGCAAAACGTATTTAGGATTGTTTGTTTGTCATGCATTATTGTAAACTTCAATAAGAGTACAATAGAGCCTATGTGGTTTAAAAAAACATTTAGATAAATTGAAAGAGCAGAATGTGGATGTGCATTTCGTTTGACCCTCTGGATTTTAATGACAAGTCGGACGTGGCATTTTATTTAACAGTAAAATATTTGTTAAAACATCGAACGGGACCTAAACGCATTTTGGATCTTGTGTTTGTCATGCATACTAGAAAACTTCCATAGGAATAAAATAACTCGCTTCTACGTGATCGCGGTTTTGTAAAAATTTGGTCAGAATGGTTAGCGTTCAAAACAAACGTTATCAATAATGGTGTGGTTTAAATTAAATTTCGAAAAAGTGATGGAAGTACAAAAATGGTTATGCATATCATTGTAAATATACCTTTAGACTTTTTTCGTTGTTTATTCTGAGTCCAATGCAATCAATGACGATTTGTACAGTATACTTATTGAATTATCTGTCTATTTGTAAATCAAGTATGAAATTTATCAAACCCATTTTGATACTTAAAATACTATCAAATCTATATGCATTTAAATACAAGCAAATTTCTGATTTCAATACACATATCTATACTTAGATTCTCACAACCATACCCATATCAGTAATTTTAGTCGAAAAACTCGCCCCGTATTTTCGGCACATCCCTGTATACCCGTATACAGGAAGTTACCCCCCCCCCCTCTTCCGGGGCTGGATGACGAAGGCATAAATTTCATTTTATTGTACGAGATAGATTAATATTTGTTATAATAGAAATGACACTTCAAAAGTAACTGTACAGGAGGATATCATTTCATTATACCTAAATAGATATCATATATCTAAACATTAAGACATAATTGTTGTACCATAATCACATACCTTTATCTCAGTGCTTGTTCATCTCAAATTACCACGTGCAGTATGGACACAACCATTTTTCATCTTGGTTTGTCATTGTGTACCCAACACATCTTTTGTGAAACCATCTTTTCAATTTGCATCTTTTATTGTCACATTCCACCATATCACCAACTATATCAGGCAACTTTCAAGTGCAAACAATCTTAATAGAACAACTTTTTGCTACTTTACACGGCATTTTTGGCATTTTTTCTATTTTTGGAAATTTTGTAAAATGTTGTTTAGTATTACATTCTAATAAATGTGTTCTCATTCTTGGTATATCATATCTGATACTTGAAAAATCTACATCATAATTGTTGTGTAACACCTCAGTAAGATTTGCAATAGCAAAATTACCACAATCTGTGTAATTAGGTTGACGTTGTACGTCGGGTATTTGTACTTGTACACTGCGCTCTCCATTTTCATAGATTTGAGCGATTTGAATTGAAATACTACTGTTTAGAGTTCTTGGAGATTTTAAATTGTCCACCACAATAACATGTCCATCTTTCTGTGATTGGTATGATAATACCCAGTGATTACTGCCGTTGTAATGTATTTGGGCGGACGGGGGATTTTGTTTCGTTAAACGTTTATTTATATCCCAGGTACCTAAATCATCATTAAAGTCCGGAGCAAGAAGTGTGTTCTGCATCCCACTGTCAAGGCGAATTGTTCTTTTAGTATTTGCTGAGATGTGTTAATTATTGGTTCGTTAAGCCACCCAGATGGATTTTTAACTAGCTCTAAATCTATTGTAGATATATTTGCAATTTCTACACTATCGTCTTCCGCGTCATCAAAGGTCATTTGATTAAAACACGTCTGTTCACTGGTAAATGAATCATCGCTGCTTTTATTTAAATGATTTTCTTCTTCGAGAACGTCTTCTGCAATTGAACTTAAATTGTTGTCAAACTTTATTTGTTTACAAGAAGTGAATGAATTGTTGGTGTTCCGGCTTCTTTTTTTAGACGTTGGTGTTTTTGGGGTTGATGCTATTAAATTGGCGAGCTTTTGTTTCAGCGGTGTGTCGCATGATTTTCCAGTTGGTGTCATGGGTATTGAATCGGGTGCTGGGTTAATTTCGAAGTCGGCTTTTTTCGGTTTCTTTTGTCCCGTTTTTTTGGCAACACGCGGTTTGCTATTTCTTCGCAGAAGCGTGAGATTTTTTACCGTCCGTTTATCACAGATTCCGTCAATATTCGAGTCATTTTAACCGCTAGTAGGTGATAACAAAGTCCAGTTGACGGACAACTACATGTTTCTTTTGGCTTGATTGTCACCAATCGTTTAGAGCCATGTATTCCCTCAACAATAAAGGTTTTCATGGATGGGATTAATTTTATTTTATCATTATTTATAATAAATTCCGCCAAAGCTTTTTGGGACATATTCTTTTCAATACCCTTCCTTAATTATTTCCAAATTATTTTTTTCTCCGTCGATGACATTTTCTCTTGTTATTAAATTGGTTTCAATCGGCTTATCAGTAATTTCACCAGATTTTGAAATGCTCTAGTGCTTCTTTCGCTTGTCTTTAAATATCATCCGGCGAACCGGATATTTGTGGTACATTAATTTCACTTCTGTCTAATCTGGCGTATTCACTGTCTTTTCTTAACTTAAAATTACCAAATCCTGCTCGACCGTATTGTATGTCCGCATAAACTGATTTTTGACACATTAGTAAGTTTAAACATATTAAATCTACCCGTAGCTCTTTCCTGTGTTGTATTGCCTTTATCATATTATTAATTGATTCGGCGGGGTTACTGGTTATTCCTGAGTAGGGATTGTATATGCTTAATTATTCTAACACCCAACGACCAGAATTATTTCAAATGGTTTGATGCAAATGTCTGTCAAAATGGTTCTTAAATTCCTGGCTCCACTCTTGTTCTATTTTAGATTTATGGTCAGTGTAATCGTCTTCAGTTGCACATTTCATTAAGTCTTGCACATGTTTAGTGTACACGGAGAAATCATCACTTTTTGCATTAGTTTTCTTAAGCCAAGTAGTTACGTCTGTTCGTATATGATTCCAGCGGTGAATAATTTGTATGTTGGGTAGCGAATTCTGAATTCGCTAATTTTATTCCGGCCTCTCGATCACAAATTAGCGGAATATGTTTTCTTTTTAAATTTGGAATATGTTCCTTTATAACACTGAAAAACCTTTCATGGAATTTTGCGTCTCGTCGTTCGTGCATCATGAATGCTACGGGCACTATTTTATTGCCTTCAAACAAAATATGTTGATATGACAGAACACTAACAAACAAGTGCCCCATTTTATAAGTTGTGTCATAAAACTGACATGTTTAGGGGTGCATCGGAGTCGAACATTAGTAATTCATTGAATTCTGTCAGTATTTATTCCAACCCCGATATGCACACCAGGGATGGAAAGACGTCGATTTGTTTGTTAAAATTGTTTAAGTCTATTGAAATTTCACATAGATTATATATTTCGTCGTTGCTATAACGTTTTTCACTTCTACTTTTGTATAAATGATTTTTTACCTGGCGAACGTGTCTTGCTGTTTTTACACCAAAATCTATACCTTTTTCAGCTTTGCATTTCAATTCTTTGTCTATAAAATTAGCACAAACGGTGACATCATCAGCACGTTACTTGATATGTTCAATAACAGAAGGATTTGTTCTTATAAACACCGTTTCCTTATTCTTAGAATTACCACGTGCTAGTGGTGTATATATGGTGGGGTCGCCAAGGTAGTGTATAATTGCAAATTTTCCATTTTCTAAGCGTGCGTATATATGCTTTTGAGAAGATTTTGAATGTTTGTTTTCGACTTAAACATCGTTGGTTTTTTATTTGGAAAGCGTGTGCGACCATCATTTATCTACATATATTTGTCCAAGCGAACGTCTTTTTTCATTGCTAATGAGTCTAAAGCTACCACAAATATATCTCCACCACTTATGTTGAAGGGCATGTCAGTTGACACCTATTTACACATTTTCCCAGCCTCACAAGCACCCATTATGTCTTCAACACTCTGTGCAGACAATGGTTCCTTCTGGTTTGAATGTACTACTGCAGTACCGCCCCCACCGGACTGTCTTTTTCTACTGTGCGGAACTTTTGTAGCATCTTCAATCCATCGGACTATCTCATTAAGTTCGAGATGAGTATATGGAGAAGCGTGATGCTCGTGTCGCGTCTCACCACCACCACCAACAACCCTACCACCACCACCCCTACCACCACCACCCCTACCACCACCACCGCCACCACCACCACCACCCCTACCACCACCACCCCTACCACCACCACCCCTACCACCACCACCCCTACCACCACCAGCACCACCACCACCCCTACCACCACTACCCCTACTACCACCACCACCACCCCTACCACCATCACCACCACCACCCCTACCACCACCACCGCCACCACCCCTACCACCACCACCACCACCGGCTGCCTTCTTATGTGACGTTACGTCTTGACCTGATAGAACATCACTGTAACGCCGGGGTCCATATTCGTATGTCGGTGTTTGATGTGTAGGCGCGGGACGGCTGGACTGACTATCAGGCCCTGGGTAAGTTGGTCTGGTTGGTTTCGTTAGAGACGTGACGGCTGGCTCTATGTTGCTTGCAACCGTGTTCGTACCATCTATGGTCAGATGCAGACCATCTCTGCTGAGGAAATAGACATTGGCTCCTGCAATGAGACCAAGCTTAGATTGTATAAAAATGAACAACTATTGTTTTTAGAGAAATGTAAAGATAAACAATAATGAGAATAGCTGTTAAGTTTTTCTTCAAAATATAAAATATCGCAATGTTTACGAAACATCCATGTGTTACGAATTTGCGTTGTTCGCCATAATTAAAGATGATGGACATTTAAGTCGAGGTCGATATTCCATGATACCACCATAGTTATGTTGAATACATAATATAATAACAATGCCACAAGATTGATCACCAATGTCAACATCTATATTTTTTCCAATGTGTGTTAGCAAAATAGTTTTTGAATTTCAAAACATCCTGATGTTGGCGGTATTGGAACCCATAACATCCCGTTCTATATTCGACCTCTCAAACTCTGCCGCACGGAAGCTTGATGTAAGTAGGCCTATAGTTTACAAACTTTAAGAGAGCGTAAAACATTGGCCAATATTTGCGTCTTTTCATATTACATATTCATTTATTTTTCAATAACAAATGTTTCACTTTGAGTTGTGTATTAGGCGGCAGCGAATCTACTGTGTATCTCATTTCTGGAGAAGATCCTATAATGAATTAACTGATAAGGATCTTGTGTATTCATTTTAGATACAATGTATTCATGGCTCAATTCTCACTATTACCGGTATGGCACAACGTACTGTGTACGAATAAACAATGCATATTAGAAACTCCAAAAACAGAAACACAGTTGAAAGCGAGTTGATACGGAGTAAACTGTATAAGTCAGTATAAGTACTTACAAATATACACAATCAATTTTTCAAAAGATGTTATTGAAATTCCGTAGTATGGTTCTGATATTCTAGATCTGGTCAGAAGATATGACCAAACATTTACAAGGGTATTTTAATGATATAATACAATAACACTAACACATACAAGCGTGTTTTTTTACATTGCCTCGATCAAAATGCTCAACCGTATTCAACATATAAATTGTTTGTTTTTTTATAAACAAGGAGACATAAATGCTTTATAAAATGAACACTTTTTCATTTACGGAATACTGTATAAATACTGTATTTGACAGTATTAGCCGTTTTACTGAGACAGTGAATTGTTATCATGAATAACAATTTACACATGAGTATATAGCCTCTGTATGGGGGAATTAGGTATTCAGATTCAGGTACAATTGGGGTTAATAGAATCAGATATTCCAACGGCCATAACTTTCTAAATAATAGACAGTATATAACTTTCCGCAATTACGCACAACTGCATGTCGCCCTGAATAATGTCCATGAGTTGAAAGAAAATCAATTGAAATTGCAAGAGGAGATGCGTTCACAAGAAATTATTCTTATACTAAGTATATTGAAGATATAATCCAAAATACCCTAATAACAACGACAATATTTACATAGCTTACAATTAAAAACCATATCAGTTAAAAATTATGTCAACCCTCCTGAACATCAACATACAACGGACAGGGAACGAGTACATGTATTTCATCCTCGATCTTATCTGTACAATGAAAACAAGTTCTGTTACATAGCTAAATATTTTCATTCCGGCCGGTCTCTAGCCTGACTACTGAATATACTAATATTCGCGAATATAAACCCGAGTTCACAGGAATGAATGATATTTACATAATTATTTCATGTTTCAAAATCAACTAGATCTAATAATTAGCACTTACTCATTTGTACAGTAACAAAAAAAATCTGTAGAAATTAAGATTTGTTTCATGAAGACTGATAACAAAATCATGATGAGAGCTCGAATATACGAATTTGAGTTTTTTGTGAACTTTACTTTAAACGAGAACATTGAACTATGAATGCATACTCAAATTCGTTGATTTTGGACCAATTCGTGCAAGTTTTGACCAGCAGCCTTGGAGCGTTCAAGTGTATGATTCCCCATAATATACTTTTAGAACTCACACTATCAGTTATGGTTATAAACTTACATTTTGGTTATATCTATACGAGCACAAATATGAATTTCCTTACTAGCTTCACACATTTGGCAGATACAATCACCGAAAAACACTCTATTTCTCGGTCGCCAATTTCTCTCTCTATATATATATATATTGTTTCAGCTTAAACTTGCAAGCATCTTAAAAAGGAGTTTAGTTGACACTAAGGTTAAATGCAAGATACGTTAACAATCTCATATTTTTGTGCAGTTATTTCAGCTCGTGGTCTTGTTTACAGTAGACGTTTAAAACGATTATACTACTAGCGAAAGGCAATATTGAACAATATTCCAGTTGCGGTCTGACATATGTTTTGTATGCTGTTTCTTTTATTTGTTTGTTATTTGTTTTGACATTTCTCTTGATAAATTTTAATGTGTTAGTAGCTTTAGATGTTTTGTTGTTTATATGCGTTTTCCAGTTGAGATCATTGCTTATAGTTAGTCCGAGATATTTTGCTTTTTCTGTTGTTTTAAGTTCTATATTATGGAGTTTATAAGGGAAATTAATTATCTTTTTCTTTTTCGTTATTCTTATTACTTCACACTTATCAGGATTAAATTCCGAAGACCAGTTATCTTCCCATTTTTCTAGTTTGTGTAGGCCATTTTGGAGTGTGTTACAATCATTTTCTTTATTAATGGTGAGGTAGACCACCGTATCATCGGCAAAGAGCCGTGCCCTACTTTTTAAGGAGTCTGGAAGGTCGTTAATGTAGGCTAGAAATAAGCAGGGCCCCAGTACGGTCCCTTGGGGTACACCTGACATGACTGGGGCTGAGTTTGATTTTTGGCCTTCAACCACTACAGTTTGTGTTCGATGTATTAGGAAAGAAGAAATCCAAGAAGTAGTGTTGCTGTTTACACCAAGTTTGAGAAGAAATCTATATAATCATATCATAATATATATACATATATATAAGTACTGTGCACCGTACTTACCGAAAAGAAAGGCGCAACTTCAAAAACGTCCCTCTCTCGTACATAAACTGGAGCTTTTTATATCCAGAATACGAGAACACTGAGTACGATCCCATACACAAATAATCAGACAAGTACTTTGGCTACTAAAGCCATTGTTAGTCAATAAAATCAAACACAACAATTCGAACACAAGGTCAATTAACACACTTTATATCAACATCGATTCATAAAATGGTTGTATGATTTATATCGTGATCAAAGCTGGACTTGTATTGCAGTTATGATTGTTTCTTAACACAAAACTTCTTATTTAAGTTTTCGGATCGGAACGGTTTGACAACAAGCTGTATATCTACCCAAGACAGAAATTTTCGATTTACAGTAAGTAAAAACAACATGCCAAGTGCAGATATACATGAGTGGCACTAACCTGTGATCGCGACCATTGTATCCTTAATTGGCAGTTGTTGTTACTGTGTCCCCGGCAAAATTTCAGGGTATTGCATGAGCCATGTCACCAAATTGACATTTTACTGGTAATATCAATGTCAAAAGTAGCAGTTACAGATGGAGTTACCGTGACTTAGTGGTCTAAGGTGCCCATCTACCTACCCAGGGGTTGTGGATTGATATGGCATCTTTTCATATTGGTATAAACACGGCCGTAGGAATATGTCCATTGTTTAAATTTTTTGGACAATGTAGAAACATCAGAGAATTTTTTGCTTTATGGTTTTAAACAAGTTAATTATTTTCGGGGGGAAAATACTGCATATAACAATATCGAGTTTGAACCAAAGTATTATTATTATTCTGGCGAAAAAGAGATGAAATTAAATTTTAAGTCTTCATTTATTCGTATTACCGTATAGGAAATAACAAAAAACGTACAGTTTTGATAGCTGATACAGCCAAAACTTGAACAATTCTCTGTTGAGTTCATTGTGTGTCATACTTAGGTAAGACGATTAATAAGCTATTCATTATTGCCCTGAATAGGAGCTTAATTTAGGTCGACTGAAAAAAAGTGCACTTAACAGCAACTTTTTGGGGAAAGAGAAGGTCTCATAATTCGTGTCGTATACAGTCGATTTGGGCTAATATTTACGTTTGAAGTCTGAGACTTTCATACTTTTCAAATTTTTAATACATAAAAATTCTGTTCAAAATTCGATTAGAGTAGTTGAAAAATAGTGTTTTTAAAGTCACTTAGGTGTAAAAAAATAGTGTTTCCAGTTACGTCTTAAAAAAGGGTAAGATAGGTCGGCATAACAGTTTTTTCTTTATATCATGCTGGAGTTATAAACCTCTTCTACAAGGGTTTGTTGTTGAAGAACCATAGCATTGTCCTGTTATATGTTATAAATCCTTATATTTATATATAATATCTTTGTAATGATGATTATTATTGTTAATTATCATAATGAAATCGTTTTGTCTCGGAAGGCTTTAGTCCGCCATGTAGCTTTCAGGGAAAGCTTTGTCCGCCCCAGTTTTTTCACGGGAGAGCTTTTGTCCGCCCCTATGAAAATGACGGTAGGGTTTTGGTTCGGGTGCCTTATATCCCGGTTATATGCATGTCAAGGGATAATGTCGAAAGAAAAGCGTGTTGCACGGAAATACTCGAAACAAACTCTTAGGGTCGGCAAGAAAAAACACGTAGGGTCGGGTAACAAAACAAACAACTTTTTTTCGCTTTAAAACTGTATCTTCAAAACAGAAAATGTCATAATTTGATAGGTAAGTAAATCAAACAACTGATACCAACCTACAGCGCACGTCTGATATTGAAAAAATACTTTTGCATATTTTTGGAACGTCATAAAAGTTCCTTTACAACAATATTATTTAATTTCCAGTCGGTGGAAAAATATTGCATTTATAATCACTTTTATCTTATCCGAACATTACGCAAAACATAATAAGGCATTATAAATCATAGAACTTATACCAACTTTGGACGCTAACAAGAGTGCTCAATAGAAATTGTACAACGTTGTTGTTACATTCATTACAAACCTTAGAGGGCCCCTCTTCTAAGATACCCTTATAATTCGTCACACAGGAAAAACTCGTCGAAATGATTTTTAAAACTCCACCATGCCACAAATTATAAAGGTTCTCACGTTTTTAAATGGGTTGAGAATGTACGTGTCTGTACATTTTTGGACGAATCAATCTTCACTGAATCGCACTACCGATTTTAAAAATAATGCGCATTATGTTGAAAAAAACCCATATAAAACCGTATCACTCTGTAAAATTATCCATGAAATTTCAAAACATCCGGGCCTAAGCGCCAGCTCGAAAGTTGCATTGGCTCATTTATTAATGCATCTAAAAAAAAAGAGGTGGCGCGCGTGATGAACGGCCGTGAAACAGTCAATTGCTTGTCGCGTATATTTATATACATAACACAGAGATTATTAGGTTAGTTTGTGAAAATACACGCGGATACACTGAAACTACACTTGGAGACTTTTCTAACGCATCACTTAATTATATCAATATGGCTCCCTTTGTTTTGAACGGATTTTGTTGATATTTGGACCCAGAATAAATCAACACATATATGATAATTCTTGAAAATTTTATTGAAATTGGAAAACAACAAAATATAAAACTTAACAAATTACAAACGTCCCTTCAAAAGTCAAATTTGCAAATTCGTACAACGTTAAATAATTACAATTTGAAAAGTAAAACGCATAAACTTACAGGTCTTAATAACTGACCGGCTTGCAACATGCCGATTGAGCCGTTGCGCTCCTGAATATTCATACGGGCCATATTGTTTTTCTTTAATTAATGCTTTGTTTTTCTTGTGTAAAAACTCACCTAGAATGATGGAATTGAAATTAAATTGGAATACCATGTATATCGCGTTTTACTACACTTTGTGTCTTTTCTAACGCAACACTTTGAAAACGTATATCTCAGTAATGAGTAAATATTTTTTATTTAAAATTGCATATGTGATAATTTGACTACATTATGTGCAAGCTTTGGATAAAATCATTCATCCGTGACGATCGGACGCTTTAGCAAATGGGGAAGGTAGCCTGCAAAATGCTAAGTGCGCGATTGCGCTCTTGAATATTCATACGAGCTACATGTATATTGTTTTGTAAATTAATTTTATGTTTTCCTTGTGTAAAAACCCACCTAAAATAATTAAATTGAAATAAAACTAGAATTATATCGCGTTTCACCATTTCCACGTGCAAAAATATGGAACCACACATATCCCACGTGCTTAAGCGTCCAATCGTCACGGATGAATGATTTTATCGTGAGCTTGAAGAGAATGTAGTCAAATGATCGTATGTACAATTTTAAATCAATATCTTTATTCATAACTGAGATATTCAAGTTTGAAAAGTGATGCGTTAGAAAAGTCCCCAAGTGTATATACCGTGAAGTGTAGATATAAGACACGTTTTTGACGATCCTGGAACAGCATCGTCTAAGGTATGATAACCATATAAAAATTCTTCACAATGGCGACCTATGTAAAACACCGAGCCAGTCCGATTGAGATAACTCGATTTTTCAGTTACTTCCCTTGGGCATTCGCCACTGCGTAGCTCGTTGATTTTCATCGATAACATTCTCCTAGCAGAGTTGTCGTTCGTGTTTCAACATTCAACAATGGCCGCCCCCGTGAGAGTCTCGATTCAAAACTTTCTTACTGCATAAATTGGCTTGTTTCGCTATTTAGAAGCTGTCATGTATGCTATATGAATTATTTATTCACTAAATCTCCGCTAATGACAACAATGGATGGAATTCGAAGGATATATTCGATGTGAATGGATCACTTTCTACAACAATGGCTTCGCCCATGAGAGACTTGATAACACTCGTGTCAAAACTTTCTTACAGCTTAAATCGGCTTGTTTCGCTATTTAGTAATGCAACCATAAATGGAATTCGAAGGATATATTCAATGTGAAATGAAGCACTTTCTGGATCTCGACATATTGACAAGGCAAAACTGGCATACTGATACTGGTATTTTTAGTTATCAATTTAAGTCACATTTTGCTTTATAAATTTTGTTCGAGCATTTTGCGACTTATTGAATGGCTATGATACCCGATATCAACAGCTCATATGGGATTTGCATATCACCAAGCTGTCCTGAAATACAACATTGATTACAAACTCTTTACTCAAATTACTGGTTTGCATGAATTCTTTCTTATTTCTATTTAAGTAGTTGATATCATAGTCCAAATAATTAGACGTAATTTACCGTTTAGTCCATGTATATCGACCTCATATTTATAGGAGTAGATATTATGTTAAAGGGGCCTTTTCACAGATTTTAACATGTTTTGAAGTTAGTCATTAAATGCTTTATATTGATTAATGTAAACATTGGATCTTAAAAGCTCCAGTTAAAAATCCAGAATAAAATTCTTTTAAAAAAAGTAGTCCGCCGCAGGGCTTGAACCAGTGACCCCCTTAGTCCTGGAGTAAAAACGCATTAGCCTGCTCGACTTTTCTGCCAAGTATAAATGGTTGACGTATTTTGTACCTAATATAAACAATCTTAGTAGTTTCACACAATTAAAAAACAAGAACATAACTCTCCAAATTATTCAATCGTTTCGCGTTGCAACGCTATATAATTTTTAAATTGTTAAAAGATTCATATAATGGCTAAATTAGACCATGGTAAATGTTCAGTAATACTGTTTCCTAAAAATAACATAACTTAAACGAAAATTTGCGAATCCGATACAACCTTTTTTCAATTTTTGTCAATTTACCAAAACGTGAAAAGATCCCTTTAAAGTGAAATGAACTGTATCCCAGTAAAAGAGACATTAAGGCGATTGTGGCCAGTTTAGATCCAGTTCAGCCTGCAGTTGCTCGAAAGCTGTTTGCTTAAGAGCGGTTTTCTGACAATGACAAATAGTTTGATTGGATACTGATTAGACTGCCCTTTTCCTGTGACCTGGCTAATTAAATTCAGAAGCCTGGTAACAGTTTAACGTTAATGTTACCAATGTGTCAGACCAGGTCCTGGATTTTGAAATCTAGGACATGCATGGTCAGAAGATATCATTTAAGATTATACATTTTTTCAAACATGTACAAATGCATACAAATATAAATAATAAAATGCACTAAGTTAGAAGGCATTTGACTTCGGCTGGTGCCTTGGCGCACCAGGTGTTTCGGTTGCAATAGTTTGACGGACTCACTACTTGCATGTGTAGTTACATTATTTACAGTATAAACAGTATTTAGCATGAACCAATGATTTTTTCAAACATAAATAAGTATTGATGTAAAATGCTTGAAGGAATAATATTTAAGGTTTAAGAAGGCATTTTCTTTTGTTTTAAAGGATATCTTTGAAAATGATATTTTTTAATGTTTTTTTTGGCAACAAGGGGTAACGCATTTAAAAAAATGAAATTAATTTTCGACAAAAACTGGTACCATGAGTAGCATGAAACAATTTTTTGTAAACATTTGTAATTGATGAAAAATGATTGCAAAAATAATATCTAGGGTCTAATAAAGCATTTTTTATTTTATTTTAATAGGTTACAAGGGGTTATGAAATTTAAAAAATGTTACTGGATTTTTAGACCAAAACTGGTACTATGATAATACTATAATGCACTTCGCCAAAACATTTATAATTGTATTGTTTATTCTTGAAAATGTATTTCCCCTATTCACTAAAAATAATACTTTTGATCAGAAAATTCATATATAATGATGATTACTTTTATTTTCAAGAAGCATAATGCCTCTTTTTACTTGTATTCAGCCACAAGTTCTTGTCAGCCACTTAAGGGTTATATGTTGCCTTTCTTTAACTAAATGCAAAATAATTCTACGCTTTGAGGCATTCATAAAATATTTTATGTCTTTACAACACCGACAGGCTAATAAATTTATATATCAAGTACTTCCATACAAACAGGACCATTCTAGGCGGGCAACCTAGCAACCATGAAACTTCATAGATACATCGATCATGACTCGCAGATGATCGCTATTGAATTTCAGGTCACTAGGTCAAGGTCACGGTGACCAAAAATAGTAAATGGTTTCCGGATGATAACTCAACAACGTTTATGCCTAGGATCATGAAACTTCATAGGTACATTGATCATGACTCGCAGATGACCCCTAATGATTTTCAGGTCCCAAGGTCAAAGGTCATGGTCACAGTGACTCAACTTTGAAAAATGGTTTCCGGATGATAAATCAATAATGCTTACGCCTATGATCATGAAACTTCTTAGGTACATTGATCATGACTTGCAGATGACCCCTATTGACTTTCAGGTCATTAGGTCAAAGATCAAGGTCACGGTGACTTGACAGAGTAAAATGTTTTCCGGATGATAACACAAGAAAGCTTACGCCTAGGATCATGAAACTTCATAGGTACATTGATCATAACTCGCAGATGACCCCTATTGATTTTTAGGTCATTAGGTCAAAGGTCAAGGTCTCAGTTCCAAAAAAACGTATTCACACAATGGCTGCTACTACAACTGACAGCCCATATGGGGTGCATGCATGTTTTACAAACAGCCCTTGTTTCAAAAATGTTTTCATGTAGTATACTTATATTGATATTTACAAAATTGATGCATATGAATGATAGACTTTACTGAAATCATTTTAATGATACTTAAATCATGACAGTGAATTAATACTGATACTTATTTAATATATTTTGCTTGATACAATCGTGTACATCTATATCAAATGAGATCATACTGTAACTTCAGTGATGAATTTCAGTGAATTAAATTAAATCCAAAATATAAGTAACTCCTATATCTCTCCCGCAGCGCGCTCACCTAAACATCTTGCTGTGTACCTATCCAGATCCAGATAAAAAGATATGATACAGAATTATGTATCATATTGTTCAGAGGGGATGATTTTACCTCTGTTGTATCAATGTATTGTTTTACTTTTTTAATCAGTGTGTTTAAAGATAAGATATATAAACATAGCTCCAGGGTCTTTGCTTCAGGCAATGAATATTTCATATCCTGATTTCTTTTTCTAATGGATATTTTAACTAGTTCCTACATTCAATACAGTCAAATATATGTTAAGTAGTATCTGTATACATTGGTAGATTAAATTTGTACATCAAATATTATTTTTTAATTGTTTTAAAAAGATATAGTTCAAATGTTCATACTAGATTAATTTAGAACCTTAGTCATGTCACGGAGATTTAGAGTCCGTGGTCATGTGGTAATTAAACACTTTTAAATATAACCACTTTTATATGGAGTCCTGACCAGATCTCAAATGCATATCCCTTTTCTCTGTCACCCTGGTCATCTCCTATCAAAATGGCAAATTATATGAAGAACCGTTCTTTATACACAATGGTTGAATGAAAAAATTGACATCCTTTTCACATGGAAATTTCACTTTGACAGTCATGGAAAAAGAGCCTGCACAACACAGATCAAAAATACTTTTTATTTGTAGATAATCCCATGTCTTGAAACTCTATGTGCATAAATATCTCAAGTCTTCATGAAATCAGGACAACAAAAATGTTTTTTAAGTCCTTAATTGACCTGGCTATAGTAATCAGATTATTATAAGCTCAATTAGTCTATTTATGTCATATGGTTTGTGTATTGTAAACATACACACAATATTGCAGGTGCATGATAGCAATAAATAATAACAAAGCCATCCATACTATAAAGGTCAATGGCAAAGCCTGTGAGAAAAATGTGAACGCATTGAGTGTATTCACACAACGTGCTCATGGTCAGCTTTTGTGATCGCTTTAACGCCGTCGTGAGCCGTCAACATTTGCCTTGTTAACTCTGTGGATGCCACGTTTATATTCCAATCTTCATAAAATTTGACCAGAATATAAGTCTCAATGATATCTTGGATCAGTTCGAAAATGGTTACAATTGGTTGAAAAACATGGCTGCAAAGGGGTGGGGCATTTTTCCTTATATTGCTATAGTAAAACTTTGTTAACACCCGAGAGGTCACATTTATTTTCCGATCTTCAAGAATTTTGGTCACACTATTTGTCCCAATAATATCTTGTTAACTCAGGTGAACGACTTTGGGCCTTTCAGGCCCTCTTGTTTGTTCATCTTACCATTTGAAGAAAAGATATCATTGCACAGATGTCTTTTACTGTTAGAATGTGTTATGCTGCATTTCTTATGTGGCTTGTTCGGGGTATATTGTTGAGCACATGTCTCTCAGTCCGTCAGTTGGTCCGTCCACCAGATGGTTTCCGGATGATAACTCAAGAACGCTTAGGCCTAGGATCATGAAACTTCATAGGTACATTGATCATGACTGGCAGATGAACCCTATTGATTTTCAGGTCACTTGATAAAAGGGTAAGGTCACAGTGACTAGAATGCTTAGGCCTAGGATCATGAAACTACATAGGTACATTGATCATAACTGGCATATGACCCCTATTGATGTTCAGGTCATTAGGTCAAAGGTCAAGGTCACAGTGATTCAAAACAGTTTAATGATTTCCGGATGATAACTCAAGAATGCTTACGTCTAGGATCATGAAACTTCATAGGTACATTGATCATGACTGGCAGATGAACCCTATTGACTTTCAGGTCACTAGTTAAAGGGTAAGGTCACAGTGACTAGAATGCTTAGGCCTAGGATCATGAAACTACATAGGTACATTGATCATGACTGGCATATGACCCCTATTGATGTTCAGGTCGTTAGGTCAAAGGTCAAGGTCACAGTGAGTCAAAACAGTTTAATGATATCCGGATGATAACTCAAGAATGCTTACGTGTAGGATCATGAAACTTCATAGGTACATTGATCATGATTTGCAGATTACCCCTATTGATGTTTAGGTCACTAGGTCAAAGGTCAAGGTCAATGTGACTCAAAACAGTAAAATAGTATCCGGATGATAACTCAATAATGCTCACGCCTAGGACCATTAAACTTCATGGGTACATTGGTCATGACTGGTATATAACCCTTATTGATTTTCAGGTCACTTGATCGAAGGTCAATGTCACAGTGATTCATAACAGTAAAAAGGTTTCGTTATGATAACTCAAGAATAGTAAGGCCTAGGATCATGAAACTTTATAGGCAAATTGATCATGACTGGCAGATGATCCCTATTGATTTTCAGATTACTAGGTGAAAGGTCAAGGTCACAGTGACAAAAAAATATATTCACACAATGGCTACCACTACAACTGACAGCCCATATGGGGGGCATGCATGTTTTACAAACAGCCCTTGTTTGTCTTATGTTGGTTAATGTTCATCTCGGTCAATTCTAGGTTAAGTTTGAAAGTAGGTCATATGTGGTTCAAACTAGGTCAACAAACCAAATCACAGAAAAGGTTAGTGAACACTCCATAGGTCACATTTTTTCCAGATCTTCATGAAAATTGGACAGAATGTTATCTCGATGCAATAAAATTCCGTTTGAAAGTTGGTAGTTTGTCAAAAACTAGGTCATTAGGTCAAAATATAGAAAACTTCCTTTACCTTTCTACAGGTCACATTATTTTCCTGATTTTCATGAAAATTGCTTACAATGTCCATCTTAATCAAATCAAAAGCTGAATTTGCAAGTTGGTCATGTGCAGGCTAAAGCTAGGTTACAGCTTAGTCAAATGATAACAAGTTTTTGACACTATAGAAGGAGTTTTGGGTGAGCGATACAGGGCTATCTTGTTTTAGAACAGCCTGTAGTAAGAAAGGGAAGGTATTGTATTGTTTCAAAAGTAACATTTTATTGTTATTGGAAGTAACTGAGCAATTATATGATGTCATAGTTTTGGTTTTTTTTGCTCACTTGTTATGATGTGACAAGGTGAGCTTTTGTTATCACTCTTTGCCTGTTGTATTTTATCAAAAGTTTATTATCAACACATAAGATATCATTTTACAAAGTTTAAATTTGGGTGTCACCTCTTTGCCAGATTCTTATTAAACTAGTCACTTCTATGTCATTTTGGGTTTCATATTCTATCAACAATTAGGGCACTAGGTCAAATATAAGAAAAGGTCTGTTAATACTTTTGTGATCTCATTATGTCTCTGATCCACTTGTAAATTGGTTAGAACATTATTTTCAATGATTTCAAAGTCAAGCTTGAAAGTAGCATATTCAACATTTAGGTCACAAGGTCTAGTCTCAGTGATTAACAGGTCACGTTCCAAAGTGGGTCATGTGCTTCCAAGCATTTGATCAATATCTAAAATCATTAAAATCTATGTTAATACTTACATTTATACCTGATCTTCATGGCAGTTGATCAGAATGTTCAAATAAATAAAAGAAGGAACTCGGTAACAAGGCTTAACTAGACCGGATAGACGCAAATAGTTTGTTCATACTCACAATGCCTTTTTTCTATATCTTCGTGAAAAATTAGTTAACACCACTAGGAAACAATCAGTAACAAAACCTTGTTTATCAATAAAGATAAATGAAAAAAAAAGGCTTTCTAAAAGTTGTAGTCTTGGATGATATATTCCTCAACTCATAATCTACGACAATCTTTTGAGAAGAAAAACAAAATTTGACTATTATTATACCCCAACATACTGTGGTTGGGGGCTAGCTAAGGAATTCTCAATTATGTTCCTCGAAAAATAATGGGTTAGCATATTGTTGCTGTTTTATCCAGTTGTCTGGACCATTACTCCCAAAAGAATTGTAAGTTCAAATATGAGATATTTAGGTAAATAAATCTCATTGAAGGGAGTGCAGTGTCCAAGAACAAAAACGATTGCACCACAACCATTAACTATTGACCTGCGGATAAATGACAAGCAATAAAAATTACACAATTGCGGTGATGTAGATTAACTTAAATGGATGCTTATTTATTTTATTCTTTCCGGTGATTTATACAGAAATATCAGTGAAATAAATTGGTATTTTACTGTTTTAAACAGTGAAAAATAACAGTGAAAATATCGATATTTTTCGCTTTTTTTTCTGGGAAAATCGATATTCCGCCGAATCCAACAAAGAGCCTCTTTATATCCATCCTCTTCAAAAGCATCGTCAAACCAGTACTTTCAGTGCTTTGATTATCTTGATTGATCAAAACCATCATTAGTTATTTGCCGTTAAATATAGCCGATAAAGCGTTGTATGCGTTTCACTAACTTTAAAAGAATCACGATATTCAGCTGTATCTCTGTGTCTTGACAGACTTCCAAACGTCTGCACGTGGATTCCGTATGAGAAATCTGCCACATCCATATATATATATATATATTGCATATAAATACGCATAGTAAATCGTGCAGGAAAAACATAATTCTGTAAAATACTTTACGACCAATTTTTCAAATGGTCTTTCAACGTAAATATAGTTGTTTACAGATCGATGTAAGTTCCAATTAAATATCCACCAGGCTGTTTTGATAACACTATGTACCGGTATTTCGTGAAATTGTACCTCTATTTTTTAAATATAGACCACCAAACTTCTTTACGCACTTGGGTTAAATCGGTGTCTGGGATCATTTTGTTGTTTGTCCCCGAAAACCGTCGCATGAACTGTCATTTCTCATGATATCCGATGTCAATAAATTTCCTACACAATTGATGCAGGACTTTATCTGGATTGACATTAGCTATAAACACGAGTCCTTAATTATGTATTTATTCAGTAAACTGCCGTGGGTCTATTGGATTCCCGCCTACGACACCTACTCTAGACCGATTCCATGATTCCCTGTAAATATAAACGTGCAATTTTATCTGTTCAATGCATCGAATAATGCCTTTAAGCAGGTAACATCTAAACTGTCGTTCAATTCGATTTTCATTCCGGAAAGAGTAGTTTAATGACAGCAAGCCACATTTTCATACGTTAATTCAGCCTTCATGTACACGTTGTCATAAATGTATTAATTCAGACAGTGTTTTTCATTAAAAAAAATGTGTTGTCGGCACAAGTGAAAGTTTGCATTGTTTAAAAACGCCCAACCTATTATCGGAATAAGGTACGCTTGAAATGATCGGACATTTATTATGTTCGTTATTGCTGCTAAATGCTCTTCAAATAATCGATGAAACATGTACCCAGCTGTTCTTGTTATGCCCGCATTTACGGTACTAGTCAAAGTAATACGGTTGTTCATTCTGTAATCTCTTTGCAGGTTTCAATTTTCTGGAGTCAAACAATTCATCTGATTCGTTTTTGTGAATTTTAAACATTGGTGTTTTTATAAAGGATACGTAATAACTCGTAGTAAAGCGATTTATATATGTATTGAATGTTCTGTTTACAGCATGGCACTTTCTAGTTTAAATGTAAAGTCATTGATTAAGCAGATTAGCTACTCCGGAGTAAGATTGATTACAGTTGTAGTCGAAGGCTGCAGCAACGAAAACTGTTATCCAGATATTTATGTTATATGTGCTCATTAAAAACACTATTCAAATATCTTCAAAGCTCACTGTTATGTATCGTCAAATCCGATATTTACTGTCATTCACGCTGTAAAACTTTGTGGCATTCGATATTCAGGGTTTTGCTATATTGACATCGGCATTAAATCCGATTAATTAATTAATTGGTTTGTTTGTTTTTCTGTATATTCCATCTGGTCCATTATTTCGATTGGATTTTCTCATACACCGCCCACTCATGTCGGATGCAGTGTTCCTGTGTACATATACTGAGGTTTCCACCAAAACCAACAAGTCTACTTGAAATCGGAAAAAAAAACATTCATAAAATATGGTTTCATCATATAAATTAAATCCAATTCGTGTACATAAAATGCGCGTGTTTCACGAGCTAAAACTAAAATAGTCAAACCAATATCATCGATCTAATTGTCACAGTTAATGGGGTATTGTAACAGTACAATACACGTGCACATTGTGTGTTTAAAGTTTTATTTGAAGATTATTTTTAGAATCATGGTCTTACTGACATACTATAAAGATAACTAGTTTCCATCAAGTAATGGATTTATTCGCAGAGCTTCTTAGTTGTAGCGTCATAAATCCGACCAGCGGTGTTTTCGACATTGTAGTAATATATTATTACGGCAAGTAAAATATTGAAATATAGCCATGTCATTAATATCCAAACAACGGAGTGTTATTTATCATATTTGCCAAATGCCATAGTGCCTTATCAATACAAAAATATAAATGTTCAATCAGAAACGTATTCCTTATCAATATAAACTTTGAGACAATCTGGATGTCCGAACTCGTAATTCATAATAATAATAATAATAATAATAATAAAAGCTTCATTTACAAGTAATAAATTCAAACAATATTTTCACCCAAACATAACACACATTTTGCCTTTTAGACAGACACAAATGAAATATCATTGATTAGAAAATAACATGACATATCATTGATTAGAAAATAAATGTGCTTTATATTGCCTTTTAAAAGCAGAGATAAAGCATGCCATTCTTATTTCAATTGGTATACTTTTCCAAATATCCATGCTATGGTATGAAAACGCTATTTTCTTATAACCTGTATTCGCTTTGGTATTAACAATATCTTTATGGGTTGCAGATCTTAAGTTATATTTGTGGTTTCGAGAAAAAATTATAATATCATTTAAATATTCTAGAGTCTGATTGTTGACACATTTATATATCAAGATTGCCGTGAGGTATTTACATCTATTATTAAACGAGAGCCAATCAAGCAGTAATAACAAATCTTTGGATGGTGTTCTATTTGGCTTTTGTAGAATGACTTTCGCTGCGCGTTTTTGTAAAACATTCAATTTTGTTA
The DNA here is from genome assembly GCF_020536995.1 of Dreissena polymorpha. Lineage (NCBI taxonomy): Eukaryota > Metazoa > Mollusca > Bivalvia > Myida > Dreissenidae > Dreissena > Dreissena polymorpha. Next base: position 38,406,610 of record NC_068357.1, read on the forward strand.
AATTGGTTTTATTAGCGTTGCCCCAGATCGTACAACAGTAATCGAAAGTGGTTAGAATATATGAATTATGAAATAATTTCTTCATATCAAAAGTGTGATAATTTGATATCTTTTTTAGCAGATGTAATTTACTGCTTATTTTAGAGCATGTTTTATCAATGTGTACTTTCCATTGCAGATGTTTGTCGATATAAAGTCCTATAATATTAATATGGCTAGTGACATTCTCAATAGCATTATTATCTATTTTTAGATCAAGGTTGATATACTTATTTTTTTTTGTTTCGAGCCAATAAGCATGCATTTTGATTAATAATGGTTTATCATCATGTTATTGAGGGTGCACCATTTTTGTATGGAATAAATATGATTTTGTAAGTTAGTCTGAATTTCTGAATGATTGGCTCCTGTAGCATATAGTGTCGAGTAATCAGCATACAAGTCTATGTCTAATTGGTTAAGAAATAACCCAATATCATTTATATAAATTAGGAACAAGAGAGGGCCCAAAATAGAACCTTGAGGGACACCATCCTTAATAGTTAGAGGGGTAGAATAATTAGTCCCTAGTTTAACGCATTGTTGTCTTTGACTAAGATAAGAATGAAAAAGTGACAAGGTACCATCCGAAAAGTGATGACGTTTTAGTTTGTATAACAGAATGCCATGATCAACTAAATTAAAAGCATTTTTAATGTCAATAAAAACAGAACCAATACATTTACCATTATCTACATCTTTTAGCCAATCATCAATGAGTCGAATCGGTGCTGTCTGGCAAGAATGATGTTCTTTAAACCCTGACTGATGTTTATTCAACACATTTGTTATACGAAATAATTCTTTTATTTCATTTGATAGATGTCTTTCGATCATTTTGGATATAGTTGTCAAAATTGAAATCGGATGATAGTTATTACAGTCCTCTCTGTTTGAGCCTTTATATATTGGTAGAACATACGCTTCTTTTAACAAATTGGGGAAAATTCCTATACGAATGCTATTATTTATTATCGAGGTAATTGGTACAACAATATGCTCTCCACAGTATCTTTTAATATTTGCACCGATCCCGTCGATTCCCGTAGCCTTGTTTACATTTAAATTGTCAATTATTTTACTTACTCACTGTATTATTCCTCAGAGGAATTGTTTTTGCGAAAAGAAATAACATTTCATGCTATATTATAGAATTGTATTGAGCATTGAAAGTGTTATTTTGGAACGAAATTCTCATTCATTATATTATTTGGATTAAGGCACATCGGCAAACGTTGATTCTTCCTAACTTTCAGTTATATTCTGCATGTATTTATCCGATTTCTTTCAATTATACAGCAATCTCGACTGCTCTCTTCCAACTCAAACCCGTCGGGTATTTCACAACTATATATTAAAATGAGAAGCACTTGTTGGCATAATGGAACAACATGGTCGCTTAAAATACAACTGCACGCAACTGATAACAGTATTTGTCTCAATTAATAACTTTGATTTGGTTTTTGCCTCGCGGAGTTGTGTTTCCCTGACATGACCAAAGCGTGGATGTGGTTCTACATGGTATGCCATAGTCATTTGGTGTTGAGAGATGTATCATTTTCAAGAGAAATATTGCAACATATTGTTTTATGTGACAATCGTACCGACCCGTGGCTCTGTTCTAATTGTATATCATTTTCCTTGAAGTAATGTTTCTATGGTCTATATGGATAGGGTAAACCTTTAATCTTTCGCAATTTAAGAAACGAAATGAGCTTACGAAAAAAAATCAATAATTCTATATGCTCAATATTCATCTTCGCTTCATGTAATTTTTACAGTTTCGCCCCAATTTCTTAATAGCAGTAAGAGCCAGTAACGTCCGTTTCCATGGTATATGTTCTGTTCAAGATAAGGCCCAATCGATGTGAGACTATTTCTAAGACAAGAATGATACAAAAAAGCCATTTGACATTTATTTGAACTAAATCTGTACATTGCAACTAACCTTTGCTATTGCCACAGAAAGGTTTACTCAAGCTGCAATCATGTTCTCGCTCAACAGAGAAGACGAGATGCCCTTCTATAAAGGTTACCCATTGCGCTGCGTTCTTTTTTTGAAAAAAAGACCTATTTTAAAATGCTATTTTCTTGTTATTAACCTGTGATCGTGTGTTGCCTCAACAGAGAAAGAGAGAGTACCAGAACCCTTGTAATTTTTTAAAAGTCGATGCGTTTTGCCGAAAAGCCATCATGTTGTTTTCATGTTATGTGAAGGGGGTCAAAACCTATTGCATCTGTCGAGGAACATGCATAAAAACAGCATCGCGGAACTCATTTCTCAATCAATAAATCCTATTGGCAGTTTATTAGTATTGGTAGCCTTGAACTTTTTTTGCTCAGATAAATCATTGAAATACTATACGCTGTATGCATGATAATTAACACCCAGTCGAACCCTAACAAAAACGTAGAATCGGACCAAGTAATTCCGTATGCCAATTCAATTATGAATATTTCCACAAGACATATGTCATCATCATGAAGTATAGTTTCTTTAACACTTTTAATACCCAATTATCGACATATTTCTATAGCTTTTTGAAATCAAACTTGGCTAAAGGTATTGCAGTAATCTAAAACGTTCTAAGTTTGTTTAGCGAATTATTAACTCATTTTTTGATGCGACCACATTGAACATTTCAGTATGTCAATATCGTGAAGTTCAATTACAAAACACGTTTTCATAGGCAGTGACTCACATATTCCTGAGTAGTTTGCCGTTAAACACACGTACTGACAAAGCATTGCAGGAGTAGTTTGCTTTTAAATATAGGCGACCAATCAGTGTATAGGATCGGTAACGTTTTATTATTTGCGATTTGCGTATTCTAAGAATGTTGTCAACACACTAAGCAATCAAAGTGAGACTGAAGCTTATGTATTGTGTTTTACGAATTGCTTGTAGAAGTACACCGATGTAATATTTTGTGCATGTTTTAGCTTTGAATAATATCAGCACTTTTAAAAGACTCATGGTATTCATCCTCATGTGTGTTTCTTTAAAGTCCAACAAACATTTGAAGGGATATGCAAGTGGATTGTTTAGAAGAACCACCCACATGTTAGCATGATTGCATTGATCCATCTGATCTAATATTTATATGTATACAAATCTTAAATCTTGCACACAAAAAAACACCAATATTTCTGTGAAATATTGAGCCATCCATCTTCCAAACGGCTTTTCAATGTTAATCGAGTTATTTAGACCTCTTTGAATTATTATGAAATTTCAACCGAGCCTTTCTGATAATGCTGAATGTATAATTTGCCCTGGCTTGTAAAGATAAAAAAGATAAAAGTAATGGTGCAACACTTGTGTGTGTCGTAACAACTTAGTGTTCATTTTTTTGCATAGTCAACAACAAACATCATATATGGAGGGGGTAGTACATAATGCCGAGTGCCTGTAAACTATGATGGTCCTCGAGTCCACCTTTCCATGAACACTGCTGAGAAAACCTAATATTTGACTTAAACGTGCACATACAATGAACCTTTTTTAATATTGATAATGCATTTACAGGAAATGTACAAACCTTTATTGAAATATTCAATATTGAATATTTCCAAATACTTATGATATTGTTACACAACTGATTTCTCAAACTGCAATCCTGTATTGACTCGACAGAGAAAAAGAGAATATACGGAATCCGGATAGGGCCAAGTTGATTGTCGCGTGTCGACCTTCGAGGTTCACGCACGACATTCAAGCGACATTCAAGCGACGCACGATATGACACTCTACATTTGAAGTCGACATGCGACAATCAAGATTTGAGTGTCGCATATCGCGCTGGGTTTTAGAGAAAAAAAATATTGCAGAAAATCTTGACTGTCGACTGAATTGTCGACTGTCATATCGTGCGTCGCTTGAATGTAGATTTTACTTTAAGTAGATATTTAAGCAGTGTTTGAATTGTAATGAAAGTTTATACTTAGATTCCAATTATTGCAAGGAAAAGGTGTGAACAAGGTAACGGCACAAGGAAAGGGTGTGAACAAGGTAACGGCACTAGGAAAGAATGTGAACAAGGTTACTGCACAAGGAAAGGGGGTACAATGTTACGGCACTAGGAAAGGATGTGAACAAGGTTACGGCACGAGGAAAGGATGTGAACAAGGTTATGACACAATGCAAAGGGGTACAATGTAACGGCACTAGGAAAGGGTATGAACAAGGTTATGGCACAAGGAAAGGGTGTGAACAATGAAACGGCACTAGGAAAGGGTGTGAACAATGTACTGGTAACGATCACTGTTATTGAAACCGAAACGATTGAGATATTGTGACGCAAACATATTATACATTGCATACCAATTTCATCTGTGTTTACATATTGGGCATATTAGGTAAAGGTCAACAGTCAAGGTTAATTATTAGTAAATATGGACAAACTGTGTCCACTTAAAATCAAGCTGTTTTGCATAGGTTAGTTTGGCCATTAAAAAAAAGTAAAAATTACCTTTCTAGTTACAATCATTTTCATGCTATACAATGAGTTGTGTTCTGTAAAAAAAGCAAGAAGCTCTTACAAGAATAAACACAGTCGAGATCGCTGTCCTGCGACAGCTCTTGTTTACGTTCTGTATTCTGCTGTGTGTTTGTTCTGTCTTAAAAGACATTTGCTTATTTGTCTGAACGAAAATACTGGCGAATAGAATAACTATTGTCATTATAAAGCTTCTCAAGTCTCATTGTTCCGAGTATGTAATTGAAGGCCGATGCAGCGGAATGTGGCAAGTCTATACTTTTTAATTAAAACCTTTCTCTTAAATATTTTGGAAAATATTATTTCTTACTTCACACATTACAAAAAAAAGAAGTCAGTTAAATGATACAGATTTGATAATAATGTATCTAACAGGCCCTGAAAACGCGATAAACGTTTAGGCATCTGTAGAACAGGGAAAGTAAACTACATTCGTACCTAGCGTATAAAGAATAAATGCTCTTCCTATCGAGTGTTTCTAAACGTTGATATCATTTCCTGATTGAAAGGCCTTGGCGCCTTAAAAAAATTTCACACCAACAATGTTATGCTGTGGATTAAAAAAAAGACATCTAAAAGATCTTTCAACTTTACTTTCATTCCGGCAAGAACATTTCAATGTCAACAAGACACAATATATATCTATACGGTATCCTACATTTATTAATCCAGAAACTGGTTTAATACAAGAAACTATATTGTCGATCCAACTGTACGTGTTCATTGGATAAAATCGCATAATCTATGATCGGCATAAGATCGGCATTTTCACTAGAAAGTGATTGCATATGCATTTGTTCGTACTCAATTATACTTTTCGATTCAAATTAAAGATGAAAAATCCACCTAGCCGTACTTTTATGCCCTTATGACATATTGCATTTTCTGTATTAGCCAATTAAAACGTTGGTTCATTCTGCAACAACTCTACGGGGTTCCGTTTCGATGCAATTACTACCTCAGATTTCATGTTATCATGTCCCTAACATCAAATAGCTCATATATTCCTTCTGCAGACAAGACCTGTCACGATTGTAATAAAAGCGTGCTTTTTTATACGTCGATCAAAACTGCATTGTAGGTCAGTAGTGTGCATACATTAACGTCAAACACAGAAACAATACACAATTGAAAGCCACTGTGTAAGAGTTTTTGTTTCTATCACATAGTATCACATAGTATCACATAGTATCGAAACTAACGAATGCAGGATATATAACGCATACCAAACTGTTTATGTCTTAACCAAATTTGATTCAATGTGGTATCCGACATATTATAAAAGCATTTCAATAAGTGTATCTTAATAAGCTTTTAATTATATATGCCATACTTTTATAATGTTTTAAAGGTGCATCGATAATGTTCATCTAATACCAAAGAAAAATAATACGTACGGTGTAAAACATACATATGCTTGTAAGCTCAATTAACCTGTTATACATCATCTATTACGTCTACGAGCAAACTTTATTAATACAGTTTGAACTGCATCATGAATTGCATATATCAATAATGAAAGGTTGCAGATAATTGATGTTTGTTTAAATTGGTCTTTCTAACAAATTGTTCATCCAATCTAGGTAAGAAGTTGATGTTTGATATATAGAAAAACTACACTATACAGTGTTCAAGGGGCCTTTTCACAGATTTTGGCATGTACATGTATTGACGTTTGTCAGTAAATGCTATATTGATAAGTGTTAACATTGGACCTAAAAGGCATCAGTAAAATAAACAAGAATAAAATTAAAGAAAGAAAAGTCCCCCTCAAGAGGGCTCGAACCACTGATCCCTGGAGTAAAAGTCTATCACTTCGACCACTCGGCCATACGTGCTCACACAATCAGTGATGTACTTTATACCATATATATGCAATTCTTGTAGTATCCCAAAATATAACGACAAAAACAGAACTCTCCAAATTATTCAATCGTATCGCGTTGCAACGCTTTATAATTTTCAGGTTTTAAATTGTCAAAAGATGCATATAATGGATATTTTAAAGCATGGTAAATGTTCAGTATTACTGTTTCCTCAGAAATATAACTACAACGAAAATGTGCGACTCTGAAACAATTTTGTTAATTTTGTCAATTTACCAAAACGTTAAAATGCCCCTTTAATAAGGAAAATATGATATTTATATTTCTAAAATATTTATAAGATCCTTGATTGATTGATAGGGTTGTCAGTGGTTGTTTATTTTAATTTGGTACGCGTAATCATATATTCACAGGTTAATGCGAAATTTATATAACATGCGATTAGTTTAATTCTTATTAAAGGCACTGTCAACCACGACGACGAAGAAAAGAAAAGTTGTAAAATATCGTATTGTTTTACAATAATTAGTTAATATTGATTAAAAAATCACGACTGGTATATTACATTACTTAAAAAAAAGTTGTTAAAGTTTCATATTTTCAGTATATTCGGTGATACATTTTACTGGGTAGGTCTACCAGGTAACTACCAGTTAACTATAAATAACGCCAGTAGATTGATCATCATCGTCACGTGGTAAACTCAGGAATGCGAATCGTGCATGCGTAGTGAATTTAATATATTTTATACATAAAATGATCAATCTTCTTGCGTTATTTATAGTGTGTATATCGTTATGTCACCTATTTTCGCGATGTACACTCGATTTCACATAGCGAAATTTTATCACCGAATATACTGAAAATATGAACTTTTTTCAAGTAATGTAATATACCAGTGATAATATTTTAATCAATATAAACTAATAATTGTAAAAAGATACAGTATTTTAGAACTTTTCTTTTTTCGTCATTCGTGGTTGACAGTCCCTTTAAGACTTGTGTTCTTACACGAACGACTGGTATACCGTAAATCCCGTATCTGATTTGTTAAGAGCGCTCTTTGATGTAATATTGAACCGCCAGACGATATTGAAATCCGGGGTCTCAACAAAACTCATACATACTATTGCATATTAAGCACATATAAATCTGGAGTCACACAATTCATACACTTCATATGATGTGTTGTTATTATTAACTTTGCTAACTTGTTCTGATAAAGGATCATACTACGTAATAAAGCGATACAGGGAATTGCATGTTTACTGCACAATTTTCTTGTTTAATGTAAAAAGGCATTGGTAAAGTTTAGTTGCAATTTTTGAATAGGATGCATCGTAGTTTTAGTCAGAAGCCGCAATAACGAACACTTTAACCCAGTTGTTGACGTTATATCTTTACATTTCATACATTGCAACAGTCACTCTAATACACGACGTCGTGTCCGACATGTTTCCACAAAAACCGATATCAACTGTCAAACGAACTGGTATTAATTGTGGCATTCAATTTCAAAGGTTTACATCCGTATTAAATCCAGTTCCTTAATTAGTTTTGTAACTGTATATTCCATCTGGTCCATTAGTTCGATTGGATTTTCTCATACACCACCCACTCATGTCGGATGCAGTGTTCCTGTGTAAATATACTGAAATTTTAACCAAATCGAACAAGCCTACTTGAAATCAGAAAAAGCATATTTCATTAAAGTATGGATTGTCCCATAAATGCTACATGATACATATATTCACCATGCTTGTATTTCACGAGCATAAACCAAAATATTCTTTAACAAATTTAGCGTCGTTAGTTAAATATTATCATCCAAATTGTAACATAAATGGAGTTTTGTTTAAGTTTGAAAAAAAAATGTTATTTTGATAAGTTTGGTTCATAAAAAAGAGCGCAGTGCTTTTGATAACTAAACATGTAAATGATAGGGCTCCGACTTCTAATGACTTTAACATTTAAGCCTTAATGCCTAAACATGTAATTATATTTAATCAAATCAGGGGAGTAATTATTGGCAGGCTTCTCCGCAATTAGAATACAGGAAAGTGTTAACAAACGTAAACAAAAACTTGTTTCACATCGCGGGTTTTATCAGAATTGTTTTAATGACATAATTCAATGATAAATAGATGTCGCTAGTTATGGCGATTAATTCTTGAAGATTCTTAACTGTGGGTTGATAAATCCGACCAACAATTAATTCGCAATAATAGTAACTAATTATTGCACAATGGTCAAGGAGGTAAAATATTGCGGTATAGTCAGGTAATTAATACCCAAAATAATTCATGTTATTTATGATATTTGAAAACAAATGCGTTGTTTTATTATTTAATATCAGTTCGTTAGTTTGTTGTCTAATTTATTAATTTTATATTGCGTTAATTTAGTACATGAACAATATTACTCTCGAAGTAAAACAACAAACAACTGTGTCTTTCGATTATATTAATGCGCAATATATACAAATTTATAGAACATAATTGATTGCTTACGTTGCTTTATTCTGCTATCAAATAGGACTGTACTTTAATGTGTTGCAGCTATGTTTTGCCTGGAAGCCATTTAGATCAGTCAGCAAATCAAAATATCGTTTGCGATGTTGTGAAGTTATTTCCGCGTTAATGATTTGTTGTATCCACAAAAATACTCTACAATGTAGATTAATATGAATAAATTGTCTGAGGTTACCTCACAAATTGTATTTAAGTATAAAAAAACATACGATTTTGCAAACGCATTGCAGGGCAGGAGATCTATAGATTGACATAGGCTTTTGGCTACAACTTAAAAAATAAACAAACCCAAGTTACACTGCCTACGTAAAATGTATCATAAGCAATGTTCGTGAGCGGACCACAAATGACCTATAAATCAAGCATATTAAACTCGCACCTTTAGACTGTTGATATATTACTGAACATTATGGCGATAAGGGAATTTTAAAGTCACGAGTTTCCAGCAAATTGATTCATTATGTTTTAAGTCATAAAAGACTTGTGTACATAATCTCGAGCTTATATGTGACGCACCTTTTCTATTTGAATTATGCTCTCATCAAACGTAATTAAAAAATGTGCGACATAAAAAGTAAATGTAATAAATTTTCTATGATTTTGACATGAGGCACTTTTTGGTGATATTGAAACACATGATCTTTTTTAATTTACGAACACATTCATTATGCTGACACATAAAGAACACAACTGAGATGACACCCTTACCAATAATATGGGATTCGAAAAAATCATCCTTAAGTTGTTTAGGCCTAACATATTTTTTTCACAAACTGTATTTAACAGTTAAAACTAAATTACCTTAAGCTCATAATTTGTCTTAAATACAATACACTGAATCTGGCACGTGTTTTTTATTAAGCAAAGGAGTGGTGGGTCGATGCAACTAGAAATTACCATTTTATATGTCTTCGGTTTACCGACATCAAAGCGAGTTTATGTTCAACAACGGATACAGAAATACATGAGAAAACACAATTCCTGTCTTTTTTAATCAGATGGATAGAAAAAAACGGATGGAGGAGAAAATAAAATTCCTGACTTTTTTCAGACGGTGTTGTTTTCAAATAATATTATGAATATATTATACATGTTGTATGCATGTTCAGTACGAAAAAATATTCGTACCCATCTTTATAAGCTGTTCGCAGTCTGAACTATTTTCCAGAGCGCCATAGAATGGCAATTTGATTATAAAGTAGCTTCGGCTTTTGATATTTAAACTTTTTTACATTGATTTATATATGTTAATATGTTTGTTTTAAACAAATTCAGTACATCTCTTCTAGTCAACATCATTCATGTTATGATATGAACCTACTAAAGACGACCTCTGTGTTTAAGGTACTGAATCGGGATACATAGGTGAACATTATCTGAACATAATTTTGGTTCCCATGGTTATTTTGTATGTTTGATGTGGATTTATACCCTCTTATGAGATCGTCAATACGAATAAATTTAGAGAAGTTGGGCAGCCTGGTCTTATAGTCAAACGGTCTTTAACTGGAATTGACAAAAAGTACGTTCCAATCAAGGATTAGTTTTCAGTTTATAATTCAGTGCTAAAATAAGCACGATTAAAGGAATTTTCTGCAAATCTTTGGGAAACTAATCTTATACAACGGAAGGAGAGTAAAACTCTCTAATATGCAGTTGTGTGATAATAATATAAGAATATTTGATACATTTCACTATAAAAATATTATTGCATTTTAATATGTGTTTTATCATCTTCACAGACAATGCAGACTATGCAGAACAGAATGAACTCATTCACAAATAATTAATTTTAGTATACTAATGATAAATCAGCAATCTCTATAATAAGCTTGCTGATAAGTTATTACTTTTCGATGCATGTCGTTTTGGAACAACAATGTGTCACAGAAGAGACTCAGTTATGGTGGATCACCTGTTTCAATGTAATGCACATCTTGTAATCTCCAGCATAGTCTTGTCTACTAGTCCTTATCCTCATTTTTGCAGGCTGTCATGGAAAGATGAGACAAAGAAATGCGAAAAACAGTCGCAGGAGCAAACAATCGATGTAGCTTTCTGGTTCAAAGTATTCGTCGACGTTCTGAACCATCTAGACATAGTATGCTAATGGTCAAAGATGCCATTAAGTGGACATCAACATTGTTGTTTAATTGTTTGGATAGCCACTCTGATTTCACATTTAATCTGTAGTAAGGAAATGATCTATTTCCATAAATAACGCATCACGCTGTTTTAAAGGACGAGAAGGTAGGGCTCAAATTTGGAATATTAATTTATTGTACTCCTAAACAAAATATGTGTGGAGCAGACGGTCCTAATTGTTCCGTCGTTTCGTTCATCAATACATCTTTCTTTTCTGTTTTTTTTCTCGGAACCAGCCGGCTAGACTCCATGTGAAGCTTACATGTAAATACTAAACATTGTGTGTAATGATTATATATCTGGCGTCAATGGATTCTCTCAAACTAATGTTACACTAAAATAAGTTGAGAACGTATTCATTTTTGGCCATATTTATATGCGACTGCTGGTCCGATCTCAAAAAGACTTTACGATAAACCTCTTCAAAAGTGGGCTAGTATTACTATAATGGTCAGCTTAGTTATCTTTTCAGATTTGTGGAACATATTCGAAAATCGAAGTTAATATATACTGTGTCATTTTTAACAGCTGGTCCGGTGTGGGTTTCAGAAAAATATCGCCTTAATGCAAAACACATTTACATAGAGCTACATAAAAATTATGTATCATATTGCCATTTCTATTCTTTGTTTAACGTTATTTTACAGTTTCTCATTCGTTATTGCATTGGCATTGCTTGGCAAATTGTATCGGGGGCATTCGTTTATTCTATTGATGTATTTGTGGTCTCTCCGATCAATCTGATTTGAAATAGTAACCAGTTTTCCCTGTAATGCACAGCGGATTGCTTTATTAGTGACACACGATTTGTAAATGTGTAATGTTTGATGAATATCTGTTCGATTTTAAACTTAAGTGTGTCCTTGTATCACTTTTCACCTAAACGAAGTAATGTTTATGCCTTTGTTCAATCGAGAGCAAAACGTGTCTATTGTCTAGGGCTCACATGAACACGACGTTTCCATGGTGAGTATTCGCGTGTATTTTTTATCCATCGTGCGTCGGGCGCAACCATGTGAACTCCCAAGAGACCGTTATTATTCCCAAATCTTCATGATATCTAGTTTAACCATTTGCATTAATTATAGGAGTTTCAAACATCGTTGGTTCAAAAACAATGTCACCAGGTCAAATTAAAGAAGAGGCTTATGAACACAGAAAGTCGCATTTTTTCCAATCAACATCAAATTGGCTTCAAAAATGTGTTCGCATGATACCTCAATTGAGTTCGGAAATGTATCATTGGGATGAACATTTTTATATATAGCTATATTGATATAATTTTAAAATTCTAGATCATGTCATTTAATTGTCATTTAACTTGCTCAGAACCTTTTTAATATAAACAAATGTTAAATGGGTTTAAACACATAACGAAATAATCAAATAGGAGTTAAGTTTCTTTGGTTCTCAGTTGGTCATGCTAGGGACCTATGCATTCTGATTTAATAATACTATTACAACCTTTCGTTGGAAACTATATAATATACATATCCAATTGAATCGCAATCAGTGTTTCCCCTGTCCATGGTCCCGTTTGTATTTGTAAGAAATGCATAACAATAGCCTTTAGGCGGTAGTATTTGGTCCTCTCAGCACATTTCTATTCTGTATGTATTGTTATTGTGTGTTCAGGATAGATTTTCGGCGTGTTTAATGACAGTTTTGTTGTTTCAAGTACCTTGAAAGTTGTTCTCACATTTGATATAGCCCATTTCAATTGAAACACTTGCATATAGCTGAAAATAAAACTATACGAGAGTCATTGTGAAATGTACATTTATGTGTGCCTTAACATCAGCATTGTATGACAGGATATGTTGTATACCATTTAAACAAATCTATTAAAACGAATGCATTGAAATTCAAGACTAACTTCTAAATGTGATAACAATTATAGTCACTTAGTTTAAGAGACTGCTCTTCTCCACCAAGTTTTTTTATGTGATACTGTGCATATAAATATCTGAATTTTGATATTGAGGTCATTTAGCTTGCTGATACATTTATATACAATCTTCGACCACAAACAAACGCTATTTTTTCACTAATAAACTGTTTTACGTTTGTTGTTTTTTTCGTTTTCAGATTTCAAATATACCTCCAGCTTTGTATTCCGCCCTTCTCTCAATTAAGGTAAATCGAGTTTTCTGACTAACAGATACGAGGGGTGACATGAACAAGAAAAGACCACGTGTAGATGCATGACCTGAGATTCTTTTTAAAAACAAGTTATTCAACCAAAATTTCTGAAATGTCCATTGTTATGCCCTAGTGCCTTTTTAAACAAAAAGGACTTTTTACGACAGACCACGATCATTTGCAAAATAGTTCTACTTAAAAAGGAAATGTGTCACTTTGTCAGCATTTTTCTTTCACTAAATTAGTATGTGTATGATTTCCGCAGTTTTAAGCATTTTCATAGTGTGAATCTGTGTGAAAATTGGTTAAATACACACTGACTGTACAACTCCGGGCAATAATTTTGTTGAATACCGAGGTAATTATAGATGTAAGCAATTTTATCTGTTTGGACAACAATTTTAATGTTTGAAAACAGTTTAATACATATATGGCTTTTATGTAAGCATTTAAAATAAGTTTTTATATCATTATCAATAATTGAAATAGTTAATTTTGAAAGTAACGTTTATTTTGTAATTTGTTATTAACATCCACGTCTCTGGTTGTGGAAAATTTATCTTATTACATGTTTGTTATTTTACACATATACACAGTGTGAATACGCAAGTTTTAGGATATAAATCGTATTATCACTACAAGTCCCACTGTTGTTTCTGAAGCGCTAAGTCAGTCAGAAAATTATTGCCAGAGTTTAAACTCAATGTCACTCGAACATACCCGTATCTCCTTGTAAGATAAGCTTTTGTAGTAGTAACAATAATACACATATTATGTTCGTCACCCGATTATACTTCATTCATACAATTCAGGCCAGACTATGTGTATATGTACCCATTTATTTTAGACTTTAAGATCTATCGACTATTATCCACAATGGGAATTGCTTCTGATAACAGCTATGGTGCTTTAGTGCATCGTTATACAAGAACATCCTTCAATAGCTGCGAGCAACCAGCCGAGTCTCATTAAATTCCAATTTGCACTTAAGAATTTAATCATAAGGCACGTTTCTATTTTTTATCGTTAAGTAATGAAATATTGAGTTATAACATAATCGATGCGCAAACATTGCTAAGGACTTAGTAGTTACGTTCCCGTTTAAACAGTTTACGACATAACACCACGATGAACAGTCCAACAAGTAGGTGCTTTGTATTTCATGTCAGCCACATGCCATACGACCGCTTTGAATTACTTAAATAGAAACCAATCATTGCTTGCAATATATTTATTAATGTTTATTTAAAAATATTTTATACAATCCAATTTTATAATTTTTGCCTTTTATGTAAATATCATCATGTACAATCATTTTATATTATTTGAACAAACATCAAGATATATTCTTTATTGACGTAAAACGATGTGAATTCATTAGTGTTTGATCAAAGTTGTGTTATGCCAGAAAAAAAAACAAATACTAATCTGTATATGTCTTTTATACATAATTCAGCTTGATCGTTGAATGTTTTTACTATTGTTTGCTTGTAAAATTGAGTAACGTCCGTTTCCATTTTATATCTGCTGAGCAGAACGAGTAACAAAGGTTGCGAGCATATTTCTAATACAAGAATTATACACAAAATTCTTTTAACATTTATGATAACATGTAAAAAAAGAGCAATTTGTTTATTATCACATGATATGTTAAAAAGAACTTTAGCTTATACTAACAATTGAGTGTATTATGCTTGTTATATATTGTTTGTAAACCATGGATGTATCAAATGCAGTGATAACTAGATATTTATTCCATGTCACATTATAACTTGTAATTAGAACACTCTCACTCTCCAGTGATAAGTGATTTATTAATTGATGTATGTAATTTGAACATTGTAATTATTTATATTCAGCACGCATGTCTGTAAAATTATCATGCATTTGTATATGACAATAAGCTTGTTATGCTTAAGTCAAAATAAATATTCTGTTCTGTTCTGTTCAATGATAACTTAATATTGAAAACTGACAATTATCTTTGCTGTTGTCAAATAAAAAATTTCTCATATTACACACCTGTGTTGGCTAGACAAAGAAAGAGAGAAAACGAGATCCTTTGTATGTAGATTACAATGCGATGCGTTTTTCCGGAAAGCTTTTGTCTTGTTTAATGTAATTTAAATAGTATCAAAACCTATTGCATATGCCGAGGAACATACAAAGAACATACATTGTGGAACTCCTTAGCCATCAATATATTTTATTACCAGTTAATGATTATTGGTCACATTGAACAACTTTTAGCTCCGATAATTTATTGAAATATTCTACGCCATACACATCAATCGGGGACTTGAGTAATTGAATGATTTACACCCAAAAGCAACAAAACAAACCTTGCAATCGGATCAAATTACTTCGCTAAATACGTAAATAATGAACATTTCCAAAAGATAAATTGTAGGTATACTTTAAAATATATGTGTTCAGTTCACTTTTCATATTAAATTATCAAAACATTTCTTCAAGTTATTTGAAATTGAATGTATTTATTGCAGTAGCATAAACCGTTCTAACTTTGTGGAGTGAACTAATTACTCATCTCTCATCGTGAGGTGCAGATACACGACACGTTTTCATCACCAGTGACCCACACATTCCCGAGTTTGTTTTGCCCTTTTACACAACCGACCAAAAGATGCAGCAGTTATTTTCCCTTAAACATAGCCGAAAAATTGGTATATGACTTTGTGACATGGCTTCAGTTAAAGAGGTTAGTGGGCTCTCATTACACAATTTATCATGGCTTGTGTAAAGCTGGGAACTTTGTGTTGACTAAAAACAATTTATTATGCAACCTTTTGCCTGAGACATATCAGAATATTTACAGTTCAAATCCCAAAGGAGTATTATTTGTGGTCTTTGTATGCTAAGAATTTCTGTCAACACACTTCTTCATCGACGATCGTCTGCAGCGCTTTTCGGGCGTTTTTCTCACTCGTTGTAGAAGCAAATAATATCACACTTTGTTCGAGTTTTATCTTAGAACAATTTTATCTATTGTAGACTCACGATATTGAATGTCACCAAGGTTTCTTTACAGTCCATCACACATTTGTTAGGATATGTACACGGATTATTTGGGATTAATAAACACATATTAGTTTAAACATATTTATTTCAAACAAGTTGACATTATTTATACATAGAATATCATACACAATACTCATACTTTCATGTTCGAAAAGGATTAGAACGAAAGACACAGTCTTATATGGTTCTTCTCCCTTGCTATATGAAACGTTACATGTTGACGGTCATAATTGGCTATGCAAGGCAAAGTGAACAATATGTTGATACAAAGAAACTCTATTTATAGAATTATACTTGCTTAATAAAATTAATATGTTGACATATTTGAGAAATGTGCGAAATAAAGAGAAAGGTTAGGAAAGGAAAGAAAGATGTTTGTGAAGACTTGTTGAGCTCGAGCGAGAAAGAAAAAGAAGTATGTGAATCGTTCTGTAGCATAGTTACGTATCAAATCGCTTACTATTTATAATAAATTTGTGAACTGCATCAGCTATTTTAGTATTGGTTAAGTAGTCGCGTGATGCGTCTCCATATATAATAGAATCGATGCATGGGGCAGAATACATTGATTTTGTATTAATGAGTTCATCACGAATGTGTATATACTGATTGCATTCAAGAAAGTAGTGTGACGTAGTTTCGTGAAGTCCACATTGACATAGAGGCGATGTGATTATGTTGCGGCTGAAAAGATGAGCATTAAGAGCGCTACACTCCGTTCTTAAACGCGTATGTAACATTTGAAAGCGCCTTTCGCCATATGAAAATAAAGGATTTGAAATCGGGCGATCACTGTTAATTAGTCTTTTGAAAGAATGGAGCGCTTTCAGCATTTTTGATGTCGTCGGAGAGACGATTCCATTCTGATACAGTAGATGGTAAGAAAGAACTTGAATATAATGATGTTTTAGCTTGACTTGTTTGTAAATGTGATGAATTTCTTATAGAGTAATTGTTACGTGAACCCACTGTTGGAGGCAAGAGAGATTGCATATAGTTTGGGACATTGGTGTAATTCATTTTATACATTAATATTAATTTGTGTTTGCATCTGCGTTGGCTGATGGTGTCCCACCCTAGCTCATTTAAAGGTCTTCAATTGAGACTTGACGTGTGCATCCAGATGTTATTCGCGCGGCTTCAGTAAGGATTTTTTAAAGTTCATCTTTTTCATATAGTGTACAATTATCAAAAACAGTGTCAGAATATTCAAGAATTGGTCTTATAAAAACATTGATTCATATTTAGAGGGGTTGAAGCTTACTAACTATTTATCTGCCCACATAGAGATTTTATCAATATCGGATTGTAAAATGGCTGCAGTTTCGTTTGGTGAGTTTACGACCATAAAAAGACTGGTATCATCCGCGAACAAGTGGATTTGTGCTTGTATATCAGTTATTATATCATTTATATACACTAGAAACATGAGAGGGCCTAACATAGAACCTTTAGGGACGCCGGCACTATTTCAGTAAGATTCGAGTGCGCTCCTGGTAAAATTACTTTCTGTTTGCGATCGGAAAGATAATTTGACAAAAAAGATAATAAATTTCTTCGGATGCCTGCTTGTTGAAGTTTGAATAATACACCTTTGTGCCATACTCTGTCAAAAGCTTTACTTATATCAAAAAAATACAACTCTAAACTCTAGGCCATTGTCTAGCGCTCTGCAAAAAGTATTATAGATATATGTTAGTTGGTTAACAGTCGAATCACCAGGCAAGAAACCAGATTGATTGGGCGCAAAGAATGAATTAGCATTCAAGAAATTAAAAATGTGTTTGTGTACTATTCTCTCAAAGACCTTCTCAGTAGTATTAAGGAGTGAAAAAGGTCGGTAGTTTGACGTTAAGGCTGGATTACCCTTTTTGAAAACCGGGCACACATTTGCAATTTTCCAACAAGCAGGCATTTTGCAGGAGCGAAGACAAGAATTAAACAAATCACACAATGGATGACTTTATTGATACATTGCCTCTTTGAGAATGTGATTATCTCTTCCATCAGGACCAGAAGCTTTTCCAATCTTAAGGCATTTTATTGAGTCAATGACTTCCTCATGAGTGGTGTGAATAGAATGAAGAATATTATCAAACACTTATTAGGATGACAACAAATCATTGACAATATTCATAGGTACATATCTTTTTAAAACACATCTTATATCGTGCAAGATAAAATAAATATATGTGACATATACCACAACCAGTCTTTCAAATGGTTTTGAATGATAATCTAGTTGTATTTCAGACCTTATTGAATCATGTCGACATTTCTAGTGGGCTGTTTATAAAAAGCGACGAGATGTATAATAACTTTGATCGGAGTTCTATACAAGGGACAAAATTGTCACAAAACCAGGTTTTCATTGTGAAAAAAAAAATCTGATAAAGGGAGAAAACTCAAACTGAACTTTTGAAATGAACAAACAAAATTAACCCCCTTTGTAAGTTTGTTTTTAAAAAAATCTATTTTTAGTCGTGGCGACCTTGACATTGGAGATATTGACGTGATTCTTTCGTGCGACACACCGTCCCATGATGGTGAACAAATGTGCCAAATGATTTTAAAATCTCACAATGAATGACATAGTTATGGCCAGGACAAGCTCATTTATGGCCATTTTGGACCTTTGAACTCAAAGTGTGACCTTGACCTTGGAGATATCGACGTAATTATTTCGCGCGACACACCGTCCAATGATGCTGAACAAATGTGCCAAATGATTTTAAAATCTGACAACGAACGACATAGTTATGGCCCGGACAAGCTTGTTCCGCCCGCCCGCCAGCCCGCCAGCCAGCCAGCCAGCCAGCCAGCCCGCCCGCATTCGCCAATCTAATAACCAGTTTTTTCCTTCGGAAAACCTGGTTAATAACAAATGATAAAAGTAGGGTGTAATACGCGCGTATTTCGTTATACTGTACCATTATTTATTTTAATGTACAACACTAGACTGGACTTCAAAGGTCCTTTACATATATCAATTTACAATAGGGCAAAATAAGTTCGATTCAAAGCTATTTTTGATGATTATGTTATTTATCCGTCAAAATGTAGCGCGAACTGTCGTACTTCGTGTTATTCGATGTCAAGTATTGTCACAGATATTAAATGCAGGATTTTATCTGTATCGATACTTGTTATACACATGACTCCGGAATGAGTTCTCATTTATGTATTTATTCAGTAAACTGTCTTGGGTCTATATAGTCGATTGGATTCTCGCCTAGCCCACCCACTCATGAACGATTCGTGATCCTGTGTAAATATATTACGTGATGTACTGAAACTATCTTCCCTTGTGGGAATTCGGAATTAGTACGGTCAATTTGTTGCATTGTAACATCACAGATAGTAAATGTATTGCGGGCTATTGTGAAAATTACTTCGCGTTTAGGGACTTTGTAATTATCCTTGTCTTATAAATGTATTGCAATATTACATCACTTCTAATCTTTGCTTGCTTACATTAATTTCCTGTCATTAATGAACTCCATCTTCACATGGGTAACAATTATTTGGGCTAAAGGTTAACGACAATGTTAGTAGGTATAAAACAATTATTTGCACTCAATTAACTACACATGAGCATTTGTAATGAAATTGTATTCTCATATTATAATTATTGCATTTGAAAATGGTAAAAGGCACTTTTACCGAATATATATCGATTATATATCTGGCGTCAATGAAGTCTCTGAAAAATATTCGAATAATATAAGTTGAGAATTGAATCATTTTTGGCCATATTTATCTGCGATTGCTGGTCCGATTTCACGAAAACTTTACGATAAACCTCTTCAAAGGTGGGCTATAATTGCTATAATTTTTAGCTCGGTTATTTTTACAGATTTGTGGAACAAACATTTTCGAAAATCGACGTTATTATATAATGTGTCATTTTTACCAGCTGGTCTGGTGTGCGTTTCAGAAAAATATCGTTCAAATTCAAAACACACTTACATGGAGCTAATAGAAACATATATATCATATTTCCAATTTTTCTTTTTTGTTTAATGTTATTTTACAGTTTCGCATTTTTATTGCATAGGAATTGCTTGACAAATTGTATCGGGAGCATTTGTCTACTAAAACAACAATTTAGTGCTCATTTTTTCACTAATAAACTATTACACGTTATTTTATTGTTTCGTTTTCAGATGTTAAATTTACCTAAAGCTGTGTATACAGTCCTTCTCTCAATTAATGTGAATCGAGTTTTCTGGCTTACAGATACGAGGGGGGTGACATAAACCAAATAAGACCACGTGTAGATGCATGCTGCTTTCCAAAACCAAGGTATGCAATCTAAATTTATAAAAGGTTCATTGTTATGTCTTAGTGCCTTATTGAACAAAAGGGACTTTTTATGACAGACCACGTGGCTGAAAAATAATCATGACCGCGAAATTTGCAAGAAGGAAAGACGCCACTTTATCAGGATTTTTCTTTGACTAAATTAGCAGGTACTGTTACCCCAGTTTGAAGCATTTACATGTTGTTAATTTTTGTAAAATTTGCTAAATACACACTGACTGTACAACTCAGGGCAATAATTAATAAATAATAATAGATGTAAGCAATTTTACCTTTTTCGACACCTATTTTAATGTTTGAAAACAGTTAACTAAATGAATTACTTTTTATATAAGCATTTAAAATACTTTATATATCATTTTCAACTAGGGATATATTATATTTTGTAAGGGACGTTATTTTTGTAATTTGTTATTCACAGCCACGTCTCTGGTTGTGGAAAATTAATCTTATACATGATTGTTGTTTTACACATATACACAGTGTGAATACGCAAGTTTTATGATATAAACCCTATTATCACTACAAATTCCACTGTGGTTTCTTAAGCTCTAAAATGTATTCGCATCAAATCCACCCGTAACTCAGAAAATTTTGCCAGAGTTTAAACTTAGTATCACTCGACCATACCCGTATCTCATTGTAAGATAAGCTTTTGTAGTAATAACAATAATGCACATATTATGTTCGTCGCCCGATTATACTTCATTCATACAATTCAGGTCAGACTATGTGTATATGCACTCATTTATTTTAGACTTTAAGATCTATCGACTATTATCCACAATGGGAATTGCTTCTGATGACAACTATGGTGCTTTAGCGCATCGTGGTAGAAGAACATCCTCCAGTAGCTGCGGGCAACAAGCCGTGTCTCATTAAATGCCAATTTGCACTAAAGAATTCAATTATAAGGCACATTTCTAGTTTTATTCGTCAAGTAATGAAATATTGAGTTATAACATAATCGATGCGCAAACATTGCTAAGGACTTAGTAGTTTCGTTTCCGTTTAAACAGTCGACGAGATAACACCACGTTTAATAGTTTAACAAGCGGGTGTATTTCCTGTCAGTCACACGACATACGACCGCTTTGATTTACTTTAATAGAAACCAATAACTGCTTGCAGTATATTTATTAATGTTTATTTTAAAACTATTTTACACAACCCAATGCTATAAATTTTGCTTTTTATGTAAAATATCGTCATGTACAATCATTTTATATTATATGAACAAACATTAAGATAATTTATATTCTCTATTTACGTAGAGCAGTGTAATTCATTATTGGAGGATCAAAGTTGTGTTATGCCAGTAAAAAAGACCCAAATACTAATCTGTATACGTCTTTTATACATAAATCAGATTGATCGTTGAATGTTTTTACTATTTTGTGCTTGTAAAATTGACAAAGGTTGCGAGCATATTTCTAATACAAGAATTATACACAAAATCCCTTTAACATTTATGATAACTTAATATTGAAAACTGACAATTATCTTTGCTGTTGCCACAGAACATATTTCTCCTATTACACACCTGTGCTGGCTAGACAAAGAAAGAGAGAATACGAGATCCCTTGTATGTAGATTACAATGCGATGCGTTTTTCGGAAAGTTTTTGTCTTGTTTAATGTAATTTAAAACCTACTGCATATGCCGAGGAACATACAAAGAACATACATTGTGGAACTCCTTAGTCATCAATATATTTTATTACCAGTTAATGATTATTGGTCACATTGAACAACTTTTAGCTCCGATAAATTATTGAAATATTCTACGCCATACAAATCAATCGGGGACTTGAGTAATTGAATGATTTACACCCAAAGGCAACAAAACAAACCTTGCAATCGGATCAAATTACTTCGCTAAATACGTAAATAATGAAAATTGCCAAAAGATAAATTGTAGATTTACTTTGAAATATAGGTGTTCAGTTCACTTTTCATATTAAATTATCAAATCATTTCTTTATGTTATTTGAAATTGAAATTGAACATATTTATTGCAGTAACATACACCGTTCTAAGTATGTGGAGTGAACTAAATACTCATTTCTCACCGTGAGGTACAGATACACGACACGTTTTCATCACCAGTGACCCACACATTCCCGAGTTTGTTTTGCCCTTTTACACAACCGACCAAAAGATGCAGCAGTTATTTTCCCTTAAACATAGCCGAAAAAGCGGTATATGACTTTGTGACACGGCTTCAGTTAAAGAGGTTAGTAGTCTCACATTACAATATTTATCATGGCTAGTGTAAAGCTGGAAAGCTGGAAACTTCTTGTTGACTAAAAACAATTTATTATGCAACCGTTTGTCTGAGTCATATCGGACTATTTACAGTTCAAATCCCAAATAAGTATTATTTGTGGTATTTGTATGCTAAGAATTTCTGTCAACACACTTCGTCATCGACGAGCGTCTGCAGCGCTTTTCGGGCGTGTTTCTCACTCGTTGTAGGAGCATACAATATCACACTGTGTTCAAGTTTTATCTTAAAACAATTTCTATTTTAGACTCACGATATTGAATGTCACCTGGGTTTTTAAAAAGGCCGACAAACATTTGTTAGGATATGTACACGGATTATTTGGGATTAACAAACACATGTTAGGATGACAACAAATCATTGACAAGCCATATCCATAGGTACAAATCTTTTTAAAACACATCTTATATTATGCAAGACAAAATATATATATGTGACATATGCCGCAACCAATCTTCCAAATGGGTTTGAATGATAATCTAGTTGTATTTAAGACCTCATTGAATCCCATCGACATTTCCAGTGGGATGCTTTTAAAAAGCAACGCGACGTATAATAACTTCGTTCTATATAACAAAATCACATAAATAAAAGTAGTGTGTAACACGCACGTATTTCTTAAGAATGTACGATTACTTTGTTTAATATGTAACACTAGACTGTTACTTCAACGATTCTTATATAGCATAAAAAATGGGCGAAATAGGTCCAATGCAAAGCTATCTTTGATAATTATGTTATTTATCCGTCAAAAGGTTGCGCGAACTGTCGTACTTCGTGTTATTCGATGTCAAGTATTGTCCCAGATATTTAATGCAGGATTTTATCTGTATCGATAATTATTATAAACATGACTCCAGAATGAGTCCTCATTTATGTATTTATTCAGTAAACTGTCTTGGGTCTATGACACCGACTCATGGACGATTCCTGATCCTGTGTAAATATATTGCGTGTTGTACAACCACTATCTTCCCTTGTGGGAATTCGGAATTACCATGGTCAATTTGTTGCATTGTTACATTAAAGCTAGACAATTTCTGGCGGGCTATTGTGAAAATTACATAATTATCCTTGTCCTATAAATGTTTTGAAATATTACATCACTTCTATTCTTTGCTTGCTTACATTAATTTCCTGTCATCCACGAACTCCATCTTCACACGGGCAACAATAATTTGGGCTAAAGGACAACGACAATGGTAGTAGGTATTGAAAAAATATTTGTACTCAATAACTACAAATGAGCAAATTTGTAATGAAAAGTTATTCTTATATTCTAATTATTGCTCTTGGAATGGGTTTGTATCTCATGAATGATTCAGATTATTTTTTTGGACACAAATTTAGACAGATTTCTTTTTGCTTACCAATAAACAAATGCATGAACGCATCAAAATATTAATGAATCGGTAATTTTAAGTTTTAAAGTTTCTATGCGCGTGAATAATCTAATGGCATGCTGAAAAAAAAACAGAGAAAGTTATCTCTATTCGTACCAAGCGTGTATAAAATAAATTCCCTTCCAAATGAGTGCTTTATGACATCGATGTTATTTCTTGGGTGTTAGGCCTTGACGCACTAACAAATATTTACATCCACAATGCTATGCTTTGGATTTTAAACGGTGACATCTTAAACAGCCTACAAAAGCGAATTTCATTGCGGAAAGAACATGTTAATGACTACAAGACTTAATTGTATGCGTCGATTATGCCTAAATTTTAGCTTTGTCCCAAATGCATTCAGCTAGAACTTACTGGAATCGCAAGACCTATTATCGGCATAAGAGTCCATTGAGAATGATCGGAAATGCATTT
The DNA here is from genome assembly GCF_020536995.1 of Dreissena polymorpha. NCBI lineage: Eukaryota > Metazoa > Mollusca > Bivalvia > Myida > Dreissenidae > Dreissena > Dreissena polymorpha. The sequence continues at coordinate 38,431,260 of NC_068357.1, forward strand.
CGTTTGTACTCATTGCTAAGTGGCTATTAACATAATCGATGTCACATGCACTCATTAGCTTTTCTCTTCTGTCTTATTTGATATAACGTACTTCCGGTAGTAGCCAAGGTAATACAATAGTTCAGTCTAAAACAAAACTGTGTGGGTTTCCGTTTCAATTGAAAAAAACTGCTCATGGCATGGCATCCTGTCACTGACATCAAAATGCCCGTTTTTACTTCCATCGGCAAGACCTGAAACACTTGTAATACAATCGTATACTTGTAATACGGTACAATGCATAGTTTGTCATTTGTATGCAAACATAAACAGAAAACACAGGCACAAGGAAGAGTGTTGTTTCTATCGCATAGTTTCGAAGCTTACGAATGCTAGACATGTATTTCATATCAAACAAGTGTGTGTTGCCATATTTGATTTAATGGGATTTCGAGCATTGGAAAACCATTTCAAAAAAGAACTCTTATAATGATGTTTATTCTTGACCCCGCACTTTGAAGCAAATTCATCATAAATTACATGTATCGATAATTAGAAGTTGTAGATTTTTTACTTGTGTCTCAATGGGTCTTTCTCACAAGTTGTTTAACATCATCGCTAGGTTGAAAGATGACATTTGATATCTCGACAAAAAAAAAATTAAACGCGTTGATAAGAACTACAATGTAATACAACAACTTCCTATTGATATGTTCACATATGCTTAAGATGTTTAAATTGTCCTTAATTTCGATTATAATTTGAAACACGAAAACAAGTACAAACAAGTTAATGCGTACTACATACCACAGGTGCATAATTTGATTCCCATCCGTAAAATTAATATTTACATGTGTTCATGCACGAACGAAGGGTAATCTATAAATCACGTGTGTTATTGCTGTGTAGCGCACCTTGATGTCAAACTGAACAGACAGACGATATGGGAGTTTGAAACCCAGGTCTTTAAACTAAAATAACAATTATATAGCATCACATAGTAAGCACATAAAAACTTATACAAATAATCTGATGCTTTTTTGTTAACTGGTTATGTTTGCTGTTATGATAAAGGATCATTATACGCATTAAAGCGATTACAACATGGAAAAGACTTTTGTGTAAACTGCCTGATACTCAATAGTTTTTATATAGAAGGGTATTGGTTAAGTAGAGTGAGTAGTTTTATCCGCAATTTCTTTTGTAAACTGTTTTACTAACAATTAGAATAAAGGCAATTTCTGATATCAATATTTGGTAACAGTATTCTAATGCGTACATCGTGGGTTCATACTTTGATTCGTAGTTTATAGTTAAACTGATTGTTTATAAACACAATATAGCTGTCAAGTCATGGTTTATGCTGATCTTCTTAACTAGAGTTTCATAAACCGACCAGCAATTTATTATTCATTATATTTTTACATCACTACACATTATTCCGGCCTTAAAAGTAATGTAATATAGGCACTTCATTAATAACAAAAATGTTCAAATTATTTATAATACTTGCTACATGCCTTTATTTGTCACCGATACAAATAAATAATGGCTCTGTCAGCCATGCGTTTCTAAACAATATATACCGTGGCAATCTTGTTGACCAAAACCGTAATTCAGCACGTGATTTAAGAAACAACAATTTTATACATCTTCATGTATTCATATTTAATGCTTTGACTCAAAATAATTGTTTCGTCAGACAAAAAAGTGCTTCAATGCTGCATGATACAATTTAATTAAACATTGGAAGAGCTTTTATCGAAAAAAAATCTTATTTGAAGCAAGAAACACGTTGCTTCTTGATAACTTTTAATAATATTCTACGTGTATATAGCTGGTTGTGGTAAATGAATCAGCACGCTCGACTTCTCTCTTCAAGGTTATACCGACGTATTATTAATATAAATATATATAATGTTGGAATGAGGCGCACTTTTGACGTAATTAAAATACGCATGTACGCAACAGCATTATTTTCTGAAAAGAACATATATGTATTACCTTTGTAATTTAAGATCCGCAATGGTTTGGGTCTATCTTATTGTTTCGTAAATTGTAATAGTCGTGTCATTTAAATAAACATTTCTAAATTGACGCTTGTTGATTGATCAAACTTCTGCTGTAGAGAAATGCGACATAGTCCTAAATAAATGTTAATATAAGTATGTTTATATTTTTTCAAGGATGACAGAATAAATATTTGAGTGCGCATGCGATGGTTACTCTTTCTCTTCGTGTTACTAAATTTAGTAATATAATACATTTAACATATTATGTTGCGTTATGTAGGTTGATAAATCATTTTTCTCTAGACGTTAACAATAAACAGATGTGACTTCTCATTATGTTCATGTTCTATAAATACAATTTGATAGCACATAATTGATTGCTTACTCATCTTTATTTCGTTATCCATTACCTTTAACTGTTCCCTATCTCTTTTGCCTAGAAGCCAGTATCAACAAGTCATTCAAATCAAAATTTAGTTGCAATATTTGTGGAATAACGATTAAGATGCAGTTTAAGCGCATCACTAGTGTGAATTCCACTTGCATTTCAACCTGATAAAAATGCTACTTAAAAAAGACCATTCAGTCCTTAAAAATTAACAATAAGTATGTGTATCTGTTGATGTATCCTAAAACACAGACGTTAATACTCAATTATGTTCCTGTGCGAAAGACGAATAACTATCAATGATATGCGTAAATCATTCAGTGCTCACCTTGACACTGTTGATGTATTAACGAAGAGATTCATGAGCCTGGATTTTCTAACAAATTGATTTATTATGTTCTGAAGTTATGAATGGCTTGTGTCCATATTCACGTGCTTCGTGGGATACACCTTTGTATTTGCCTGTTTGCCGTTCAATCGTGTACCAGCAATATCCGACAAAATGCGGAAATTTCATATGATTATATTGTTTGAAGGAAATGTTATATATATATTGTATGAACAATAATTTGACACAACGGATAACTTATGGTAGTAATGAGAATAATATGTATTATATATAAACACGTACCGATCTTAATTTTGTGAAAAGAGAACAAGCCACTTCAAAGATGACAGCCGTACAAATAACATGGGATTCGACTGAACAAGCCACTTCAAAGATGACGGCCGTACAAATAACATGGGATTCGACTCA